>NC_092207.1:30579740-30769503 GCF_043381705.1 Parasteatoda tepidariorum | reverse complement strand
TTTGTTTATAATTGTACATCATAATATCAGTATATTATGATATATTATTCAGAAAAATATTTATGCTATATAATACAATATATTTATTCACCATACGTTTTTATTTCACCATACTTGCTAAACTATAATAAACTAATTTAAAACTAAAACGTATCTAATAAAAGTTATGTAACACTTTATTTCTGTATATATGTTGAAACTATAAATAACTAAATTATTTGTTTGGCGGATTGTTAGATTAATATATTTATGCTCAACTTCAGGAGATTAAAACTAATTATTTATTTCAGATGAACCGTCCAATCCAAGTGAAGCCTGCCGATAGTGAAAACAGAGGAGGTGAGTTCAGACATTTAATTATAATAAAACTTTTTTTCTCAAAACATTATTTTGTAAGTGTTAATTCCAAAACTACCATTTTCAAAATAGGAAATTATGACATATGTTACAGCTTAACTTAAATATTAGATGAAATATTTCGTAAGAAAATCCATTTAAGATTAGAATCATTGTATTTTATGACACAATGCCAATATAAAAGTGACGTATGATATGCAAAGATTAGTTATTAATCGATATTTGAGAATAGAGAAATGCATCGATATATATATATGTGTTAAGTATACATGCGTAAATTAAATTTAGATGTTTTAATATACTGACATTTCAATTAATTCAAACATAAATTATACTTACTGAATCTGACACACTGATTTTTTACAATGCAAATATATTTTATGTTAGAGAAATATATTTATATATTTTAAAGTATAAATTAAACGTATGTTAATTAAGGAAGTTTCTTGAAATTTCATTTATACTACATGACATAATAGATTAATAAATTTTACTGATTCTGTGGATGCTAAATGCATGTTTTATGAAAACAAATTCAGTTCGAATATAATTTATTTATGTTTTCTATTAATTAGATAAATTAATCTTTCTATTAATAATAATTTTTAAATAAATAAATCTTGTAATAAATATTTTTTTTAATAATTTTATGAAAATATCATGTTTCTTTCCATTATTTTTTTTAAAAAAAGGAGAATAATGTTATAAAGAAATAATGTTGTATGCCTTTACTTCGTTGCATTCGTTTAATTTTAAAAAAAAACAATTAAAAATATTTTCCTAATAATTATTTTTCCCCACATCATCAACTAGTTTAGGAAAAAATCTTTAAAAAAATTTATACCATTGTATTAATCTTCGAATTTTTTTTATTTACACTTTGCAAATAAATCTTGAATTCAAATTTGTATATTCTGTGCTCAACAGATTGTTCTATTTTATAATAATTTAAAAACTTCTGATGAAATATAAAGGTATGAATGAAAGTAAATTCGGACTATTTGTTTGATTATATTTATAAAATATTTTATTGCTCCTATTCTAATAAATAACGATGGAATGTGAAACCAAATATCTTTTTTCGATTATTAAAAGCTAAATATATTCAGATATTAAAAATAACTGAACACTTTATAAGCAACTGATCAAATAGCCCAATGCCCACATATCAAATGATCTAAAACGTTTACATTCTTCATACATGGAAAAAGCATTAATTCAATAGCATTTTCTATTGAAGTTTCTACTGAAAAACTATTCAATAACATTTTCTATTGCAATTGCAAATGCAGAAAATGTGTTACCTTGCATAGAGAAAAAGTTTTACTTGAAATAACTAATATTAGGAACAATGAATCACCTTTGTCATATAAAGAAACTTTTGCTGTTATTTTTTTAAATCACATCCCAAAATTTCAACAAACTTTCAATAAAATTTATCTAAAACTAAAAAATGTACTCAGATTGTTGATATAAATTTTGTTAGAAATATTCATTTCTCTGAGATGTAAGTTAATTTTTATAAAGTTAATGTGATTTATGGAGAAGTGCGTTATTAGTTCTGCAATTTATATAGTATAATGCTACTACGTTCTTAAAAGGTTTAATATGTATTGAAATAAAATGCCATTTAAATTCTTTGACATCTTAATGCTGTGTTAACTTAATTATTGAGCTTTTTAAAGTTAGTTTAACGATTTTAGGGTTCAACATGCTTCAATTTTAAACATTTTGAAAGTTTCAGAAAACTTTAATTATGTTATGGATCAAGGAAGACTGACAAAAAATAATGAAATAGTTTAAATTTTACGATAATCTCTTTTTGGATCATTCTGAAATTATTAGAAACGCGATCAGCCGTAACATCATTTGACCCAATGACGGTTCTGCATGTAAAAGGTGGCATTTAAACCGGCAGTTTTCTCTGCATAGCAAAACCGGTTTTTCCATACTATTAAATAAGAATATAGCTCATTGGGGAGAAAAATTCTCCCAATTTTCTAACCACCGGTGGGTGAAATATACTGCACTGGTTCAGAGGCAAGCCATAGTATCTTCTTAAACTTGGTTATGTGAAGCTATGGTTCAACCTGAATAGAAACATTGCACAATTTATACCTTTTGAAGGTATGGATGAAGATAATCCGTATAGTGATTCAAAGTATAGATATTATGACTAAAAATTAACCGATATTTTTGAGAGTGCAGTAAAAGTGATAAAATTGATGATAAGTGGTTTTAATTGCAAAAACCAAAATAAAAGAATAAAGTAGCTTCTCTAACCGCAGGATAATGGTAAATCTAGCCAAAATTTTATTTTGAATCATCCTGTCTAAATTATTAGGAAATTATTTAAACATTTAAGTTTTCTTTCCTTAAATTTAAAATAACGTCTTAAGCCAAACAGATGCCAATGGAACAAAAAATGATTTTGAGTATAAATTTTCTCGCCGAGAAACAAAATCAAAAGCCTCTTTCCTTGTACACAAAGAGAAAATTGTTCGTCAGAAAAGCCTCTTTTTAATTTTTCCATCCGCCAACTAAATGTGTTTTTTTTTTAAATCCATCTAGAGACACATTTTCGTAACATTTTAATTTGGCCTCAGTTTAGAGCTGCATGTTCATGACTCTAGATCACGTGAGCAGCCGGACAAATTAAAATGCCATCGTGCGAATAAAACTTTAATTTGTCACTTATCTTTCTTACATTTTTATTTATTTATTTTTTTTTTTTCAAAAAAAGAAAAGCCGCGTAGTTTTGGTCTTTTTTGAAATCTTCCCCAGACGCTGTTCATTTTGCATTCTTGAAATTGCTCAACAAACTGTATTCATGAAAAATGATTTTTTCCGTTTTTCTGGTTCCATGCGTTTAAATAGTTTGAACTTTTTATTTTGTTTTTTTTTTTCGATGACATTTTCTTCTTCTCTCCTATTGGCGAATGTGTTAGTTTTAATTTGAAAACATTCTTGAACGCGCATTAGCTTTTCTCAGAGGAATTTATACGGAAAAATAGTGTCTCTCTGTATTCAAAATGAGAAAGTGTTTTTGCAATGCTAGAAAAGGAAAAAGTGTTATAATATTCATTTAAAAAGACAGAAAATAAGACTTATCTGACAGATAGGAATAATTGTAAAGATTTCAATTACGGTCGTGTAATTAGTTTCAATTCCCACGGTATTAAGAAAGTTAATTCAAAATGTAAGTAATTATTTATTTGATTGCAATAATATTAATGAATAATAGTAACATTTTTATCACGCGAGTAAATAGTGCTATGTAAAGTAATAAATAACATAACGGAGAATATTTAAATACCACTAAATAACAGATAAAATTGTTGTAAAGATTTTAATTACATGAACTTTGTTAAACCATGAGAATTAGCTCTAACTAATTATTTTAAGCTGTCATGCTATTTTTATATTACAACAATATTAAGGAATTTAACTTTTTATTAATTTTTTTGTAGTTTTATATATTATGTAAAGTAACTACCACTACATTTTCTTTAATTAGTTTAGCCTAGTAACGTAAATGACAGGTGAACAATCGGTACAAATGTTAAATATAAGTAAATATTTAATTCTTGATTTCAAAGATATACCAATAAATACTTGAATACAATATTAAGGATGAATCAAAAATTTCAATCAAAACTTATTAAGTTTAGTATCTGTAAAGGCTTTGATAAAACTAAATTAAATATTAAATAAATGTAAAGATTTCACTATTTTAATATCTTTCACTCTCTGATAACACTTTTAGAATCATCTTTACACCGTCAATAAAATAGACATTGGTATGCTTTTTAAATAAACCTAGAATAAAATCTTTACATTTGTTTTACCTCTTATTCAGTTTAACTTAAATATACACAACTGTATAATTTATTAAATATGCACAACTGTATATTGCATATTTCTTTTATTTTTGCAAGAAAAATGAAAAAGTTTAAAAATGGTATTAGAAAATCGTTTAAAATTGTATACCGAGTATATTTATTGCAATAAAAGTGAACAATATAAAATTTTCCAAATTTCTAATGAAGGTATTTATTATATATTATTTTAATCTTTATTAAAAAAAATTATGACATTTAGAGTTATTAATTTCTTATTCATCAAAATTTTTTAATAAACATATTTAAAAGGAAACATATTTTCCATTATATTATGAAAATTACTTAAAATGCACACAAATATTTAATGTGTAAAAAATGTGACATGCAGAATAATAAAGGCAACAATCCATGCATTTTCTTATATTTCATTTAAATTTATCTAGATATTGTAAATTACATAAATATTTGCCCAATACATTTAAAAAAATAATTTCTTCCCATAGTATTGAAATCATTTAAAAATGTTTGTCATTATTTGTTTTATAGAAATATTTGTTATAATTCATCAATTCTCATCAATATTGTGAAAAAAGGCATATAGAATCATAAATACATGCACCCATATTTTTTTAAAATCACACTTAAATTTATTTAAATAGTTACTACCTCAATGTCTTTAGATAAAGAGATTGGGCAGTGGTAGCCCAGGGGATTGAAAGCTCGCCTCCCAAGAAGGTGAGCCGGGTTTGAATCCTAGCGATAGCTGGTTGATTTGAGCTCCACACCCGGCTCGCACCGTTCACTATGCTGACGCAAAATATCCTCAGTTGTAGACGGATCATGGGTTAGAGTCCCCTTGCCGTCAGACTTAGTGTGGGAGGATTGTGTGGCTTCCTTCTCTCAATTCATGATACAGGAGTTCCCTTGTCTTCTGGATCAGGTTCAAAGTTGCAAGGCTATGGAGCATTGTTAGTCGTAAACCCAAAATTGGGTCTGCTGTTTAACGGTGGTTATAAAATAACATGAAGAGTTTCTGAGAAAAATTAAAGTACTATAGTATTATGGAGGTCATATAAAAATTCATACGAATTTTATTTAATTAGAATATATATAATAAATATGAAGATTTTATTATTTTTGCGAAATAGATGGTATGACTGAACTAACATAAACGAACTAACTCTCATATTTTTCTTTATAACTCATTTAAATTTACTTAAATATCTTCAATTACATAATTATCTACAAAGAAGCATTTACGCGAAAAATTAAATATTTCACCATGGCGTTATGAAAATAAATCCCAATATTTAATATTTTACAATATTTATAATTTATCTAAAAATAATCTAAACTAAATTATTACAATATTTATAATAATCTAAATAATCTAAACTTTAAAAAAATGCGAGTTGAAATATGATATGTATATAGGACGAATGTATAATAACGAAATGTTTCATGTATCTCCAATAGCATATAATATAATAATGTGACAAATTGTTGATTCTAAAATATTTAAGAACTAATAAAATATAATATTATTTCATGTACTAAAACTGGAAATTATTTCTAATCATATTTTAGGTGCACAAATACACTATACAATGCAAAAGGAAAAATATAATGACTTAGGTATGTAATGAATCAATGATTAGTATATTTAAATCCCCATTGTATACATTTATTTTGATATCCTTGTGTATTTTTGTTCTTACTTTTTACATTGTCTGGTATCATTGATTCTAATCTGTTGAGTCAAAGTAATTAACTCAGTTATTTAATTCACAGATTATACAATCATTGATGAATTACTGAATCAGTTACCAATGAACATGAAGTATCAGATTAAATTCTTTTATTAGAATGTATTGATTAAAAAGGTCCAATTTAGAAATTTGTATTTAGAAACTCAACATTATAGTTTCAACTTAGAAGTTGAGTTTTTTATCTAATAAATTTTGATCTTTTTATTCAAATTTATAAATTAGATTTCTAACATTTAAATGATTTTAATAAATTGTTTCGACTTACTTTAAACAAATAAAAAGCTAAAATATAAAATAACTGCTTTACTAAATTGATAACAAATTTAAACTACAGTGAGTGGTAGAAAAATTTAAAAACCCTCAAGCTTTACCCTAGACACAAAGGTCAGGCGGGTATTAAGTTTCGTTCGATTTAACCATTTCGTTTTATTAAGGATGAGAATATCTCTCTGTTGAGTTTTCATACCATGCAGCACAGTGACGTATTTTACATTCACATGATTTACTATGCTTTATTTTTATTAATATTATTTCCATATATGTATAACTATATATTCATACTGTTGTATCCATGTAAACAAAACAAAATGTTTATCTAAGCATGTGTATTTATACAAATGTGCAATTACCTTAAACAAATATACCTTCGATATAGAAGAAATTCTGAACTGATCTGCACCAAATTTGGTGTACGTACGTTCGAAAACACGACGGACTTTACTTACCTATCCTCTTCGCACCAGCTGGTGCAAGTCTCTTTTACCAAGCACCCCTGTCCTAAACTAGTCCTCCTCCCATTCATTTAGTTTCGCGTTTAACAAATCTTGGTGCAGGAATCTTTACACTAGGTGCAGGAATCTTAACTCCCTACTTTCCTTTTACGTCATCAGTCGAGTACTCAAGTAAGTGCGAGCACAATTGCTTTTTAAACGAATGGTGGTTAAGTCCAGTTCATCACCATCTTCTCTTCAAAATTTCCTCATGAATGCGTAATAATTTTATTTTATTACCTTTATCATCTCGTTGACAGGTGAGCACTCTATCCTTTGAGCCATCCCGACTTTAAAAGCATCTTTTAAAAATATTTCGCATGCGTATTTTTAGAATTTTTTTTTTTATTCGATTTCTATTTCTTGAGACATTTGTCAATTCCATTTTTTTCGGACTCCCTGTATCTGAAATTGCAAAATGTAAGATTGTTTTCTTAAAAACAAACATAGGTATTATTTATTTAAACAGTAAATAAATTACGAAAGAAATTTAGCAGGAAACAAAAAATTTTGATTTAAATATCATATTCTATCGCTAAAATCTATACGTTCTTATCTTCCGCCGATACCTACTTGAAAAATTCACGCTTAACTTCCCTGTTGCTAGGCAAGAGTTAAAAGAAACTTTTTTTTTTGTTTCCCCTCTTCAAAAATCAATTCTCATACGCGATTATCCAGCGTATCTTTATCAACTCGTCAACTATTTTTTTATTTATTTATTTATGCTTCTTTTTATCTCGTCACATACTAAAACACCACTTAGTATTCCGAAAACAAAAAACCAATAACCGTTATAGCTCTTTGGCTTACTTTACAACCCCTTTACTCTTTCCTGAGAACGTTATATTTTGGCGCTGGAGCCTCTTAAGATTGCGCCAATAAAAGCCATTTATAGCCACCGCCCGAAGATTATCTTTTTTAAGCGAAATTGAACTCGTTAAGGAACGATGTATATCATCGTGGTTTCTTAGTTTCATCGGAACTTTTTAAGAGGGGGTATAAGTTAATTGTTCATTCCAATGTAGATAAAGATGTTATGAACATTGACCTTACACAATGAGTACAAGAAAATCGTGAAAAGATATCAATAAATTTTAATATATCTTTAAAATTTTATCTTAAATCTTATTTTAAAACATATAAGTAAATTGGAGTAAAACTTAAAATGAAATTAGAACATATGAATTAGAATAATATCACTATACTTGAAGTAAAAACAATAAACGATGGTGAAACTGACTCATAATTGTTTTATTTGAAAGTAAAATAAAATGCCGAAAACCTCCTACGATTTGGCCTGCTGCAAATGTTACTCTAATGGTGGTATATAGAGTCAACTCAATTCTAAGCTGTCATCGCCAGGGTTCGATTCTGGGTCGTCTGAATTGAGAGCGAGTGATTTTTCATTGCGCAATCAATGCTTCTTAGGTACGGTATTAATCATTTCAAAATATTTTAAAAGATATGATTTGATATAAATATTTTTAAAAAAATTGTTTGACTTAAAATAAGTTTAAAATTTTTAACGGTATTTCAGCTTAAAGATGTTCAAAATTGTAATTAATTTTAAACTACCTCCTAAATAGTATCAGCCTGCCAATTTAAGCCTTACTTGTCATTTTCGGAAAGGAATTTTGAAAATTTGTGACACATTTGAAAAATTTAAAAATATTGCAAGAAGCTTAAACAGTTATTACTTTACCTGCAATAATTACTAAAATTAACAAAAATGTTTGTTTAACTCTAACCTTCTTCATAAATCAAATCATAATGAGCATATTTAGGAATTACTTGATAAAAAAAATTCGTTCTCTTCAAAATTATGCAAATTAGAAATAATAGTCATAGTAGCAGAGAGAGAAAAAAATGAATAAAAAAGAAACAAGAAAAACCACAGTGGCTAAGAGAAGCAAATCAGAGCAAAATGCATTTCCACACGCTATGGAGAGTTTATGAGGAACTAATGTCGTTAACAAGGGAATTAGTATTCAGATTAATTAAGCGAGAATCCAAGGTGTTATGATGAGCTTTATTTAATGCAAATAGATATTATTACTAATTTATGTAAACTATTCCTCATTTATGTTAAATTTTATTTAACATAAATGCGCTTATGATCACTTAAACCTATTTCTAAAGAAAGAAAGAAGCTAAAATACTTTATCTGCTTTAATTGCCTCAAGGAGTTCAAAATATTCATTTTATTCAGAATTGCATAATCAAATAATTCGGCGCAATTAGGCACTATTAATCATTTATGACATTATTTTTCGGACAATAACGGATGAAAGATATTATTAGTAATTATATACGGAAGGTATTATTTGTAATTTTTCAGATTCTTTTTTTAAACTTCATTCTGTATAAATGATCATTTAAAGCTATTCCGAAAGAATCAACTTGGCGAGCTAAAGGAAAATAAATATCTAAATTGAAATATTTTATCTGCATTAATTCCCTAAAAGAGTTCAAAAATTTCATTTACTCCGAATTTCGCATTAATCAAATAATTCTGCGCATATTTAGGCACTATTAGTCATTTATGAAATTATTTCTCGGACAACATCACATGTTTGGGGATAGAAATCCACGATATCTCTTACAGTTCTCTGCCCCATTCTGAGAAATTCTAAGCGGCTTTATTAGCGTTATCTTCTCTCGTTAACGCTTCCCTTTGACTGGTCCATTTCGCTCGGACTACTATACCACTAACGCATCTGCCAGTGGTGTTAGTAGCCTGATGTTATCAGCATATACTACAAAACAGAATTAGGGATCGTTAACATTCTTAGAAAAATGTTATTTATAGATCGAATAAGAAAAATTGTTTTTTTTGAAAAATTGTAATATTTTCTTTTTAAATTTATGCATATACTGTGTGAAGTGCTTTGTATAGTTAACTTAGTTTAGTTTAATTCCTGTATAAATTGGAGAATTTAACATTGGTAATAATAACGTGTTTAGTTTATAGTAATGACTAGCTTTTAACTTTGTAATTTAAACTTTTCAGATTCACTGAGAGAGATATTAAAATATTTTAAACTTTCAGAGGCATCATAATATTACATTTTTATTTTTTGTTGAATGTTATTAAAAGACTATCGGGAAGTATCAGGAAAAAAACGCTTAGACAATGTGTTGCAACATGCAAATTCAGAAATACAACCACACAGTAAAAGTAAATAATAACGCGAAAAAAAATCAAAATGTAGAAAAGACAATGAAGATTTTGAAGGAAATAAAACCACGGAATAAATAGCAAAGAAGGATGATATTGTACAGACATTCAATAACACAAATATGGGCAATTTTGAGTGTTAATTTATGCACCATACCCAAATAAAGAGCAAGTATTTTTGGGCAGAAAGATGCTTTTTATCAAACATTATTATGCGAATTCTTTATTTTACTAGCTAAGCAAAATTTATCTTCATTTCATCTGTCTTTTTGTAATTATATTCGTTTACTGGTTTTATCCAACTTAGGGTTTTGTTTATCGTAATTTTCTTAACCTTATACTACCTAGACTGACGGTATGGGCCAGAGTGACCCCTAAAGTACTTTGGTAGGTACCCCATAACCCCAGAAAGATTTGGGTATAAGGTACATTTTAGTAGGCATATGGTATCGAAGTTTCATTAAAAAGAAGAGTATTTCAACACACCTTCCAGTATTATTTATGTAGTAAAGATATCTCAATTATCTAAAAGTAATAAGTATAATTAAACTCAATGTTACGCTTAATCAAATATTTTCATTAATCAAATTGAATGAAATACCATAAAATTTTTTGATGACCGAGTCTCTAATAAATATCTCATTAAATTAATTACGATTATATTTTAAGATTTTGGATGTCTAAGTGATCTCAATTTCTGGGAAGATCTCACAAAGTTTGCACAAACAATCTGGGAAGGGCTAGACTAGCCCCTTCAGACTTACTATAGGGAGACCGCAATAATCAGTCTTTTTAGTATTATATCAAATATGTCTTAAATTTTAACGTATTTCAGATCAAAATATTTTATGGCATTTCTTTTAAACTCAATTTAAGCGTAGTAATCGCAAATAGTAATCGTAAGATCACAAAAGTTCAACTAAATTATCTTTTAATGCGAGAAAAATTAAAATATTTTTTTATTTATCAAATTATGTTAATATATTAGTAGATTTGAGAGCAAATGTTTTTTTATAGATTCCATCCAAACCTCAACATAGAAATCATATAACCTCAGAAAGTAATTTTACATACAATCGTTTAATACATCAAGGATTAAATTATGTTTTACTGTAACAAATGCATTTGATTCGTTCAATCAATCTGAAATAAAAAATTAAAAAATTGAGGGGATATTTTTTTTCTAGATTTTTTTTTTTTTTTAATCCTAACAAAGTAATCGTAAGCCGTCGAGAACTCAACTAAATTATCATCTAGTATACCAGGGGTTAAATTATCTTTCAATATATTAGGGATCAAATTAGCTTTAAAATTAAATTTAATAAGTTTAATTCCTCAAATCAATTCTTCAAATATTAAATTACTTTTTAGTATATAAAATGCACGAAAGTCCTTTAACGCATTAGGTCAGGGGGTTAAAAGACAAATATTTTTTACACTAAAAATTTCCGGATCAAACTACGAATTAAAGCACCGGCACTTAGGGTGTGTTATCCATAAAATCCATTTTTACTGTAAAATCCATTTTTACTGTAAAATCCATTTTTACTGTAAAATCCTTTTTTAAAGTAAAATACATTTTCAAAGTAAAATTCATTTTTACTGTGAAATCCACTTTTAACGTAAAATGCAATTTTTAAAGTAAAATTCAATTTTACTGTAAAACAGTATAGTTTAATTTCTACAGTAATACAGAATTTTTGACAGTGTAGATTTTATATAAATCGTGTCATGCTGACTTTTATGTTAACTATTTAACTTTTAGGAAATAAGGTTTAATACTGGAAGGTTAAATAAAATTGTATATGTAGGCTTTTTACATTTTCCTTAAATACAGATACGTTATGAAGTGTTTATTATAAATATATTCAGATATCCTTTCTATAATTTGGATCGTGTGATGATGTGCTATGGGGAGGTAGTTGTAAGGACGCCCTCCAATTGTAGTTTCAATTTGCTTATCTGTTGGGTCCTCTAATTGCGTCTACAGCCTCATTTAGAAACTTCCAACTACAGCAGTTTGAAGCGGCGACGGTCACCTTGAACGCCTAATTTAAAGTGACGTGAACCGCCTAGGGAATGACCGAAATTCTGACGCTATAAAGAGTCATATACGCTCCGTCGAAATAGAACTATATTATTCCGCTGACGTCCCTTGCAAAGGAATGTTCTACACTTATATAACACTCTCATTTCCGCTCGCCCCGAGCAACTTGCTGTGTACTAGTTTTTGAATATAGGCTTACAATTCGGAGAAACAGGAGAAGGAATTGATTAAACATATTAGTCAGGAAGAGTTAAATGTATATTTATTTAGAATTAATTTTCAAAGTTTTTTATTCTTGTTTCATATTTATTAACTATTAATTTTAAACTCACAACATGTTTTATTGAAACATTTGATAGATTATTATAATAGTTTGGAGAAACTACCGAATGAATTGACTATGGATATTGGTTGCGAAGAGTTAAATGTGTATTTATTTGGAATTAATTTTCTGAGTTTTTTATTCCTGTTTGATAATTATTAATTTAAAAATCTCAACATGTTTTATTGAAACATTAGATATATTATTACTGTTTAAATCAGTGTTAGATATGATTTAAGGTTAGGCTTTGCATGCATTGCACAAGCGAAATTATAAGGTATTAGTTGCTGAAGTACAAAGTATTATAAATAATTGCAAAAGTTATTAATTTTATTAAGGAAAGGAACATAAATTTGAAATTCTATGTTTTATATGATCTAAGAACTGATTCCGTCTATGCAGTTTTAGCCAGAAAGAAAGGTATTTTAAATAAAAGTTTACATGGAATTCAGAAAATGTAATTATTAAATTTTCGCTGAGAATTTAGCGTTATATTTAGCTCTCAGAAAATACATTGCAGTTTCAGAAATATATCTGAGATGTAAACTTGTAAAGATTTCATTTCGGGTGGGAAATAAAATATTTCTCGTTTTATATCTGTTATTTTGGAGTGATTTATTATTTTGAAATGTCTGCTTTGTTTCAGAAGCATTACAAACATTTCAGAATTTTTTTCTCCCATGGTTTAAGAATGCGATTATTTCTACATTTTAAGAACAAAATAAAAACTTTTTTCCGTGTCTAAGTTTTGAATAATTTATTACTTATTTAAAGCGTAATTCTCACATTTTCGTGCTGTATGAGTAATTGTATCAATGTTTTTTAGTAAATAAATATCACTTGTATAGCTTAATCTCAGTTTTTAATAATTATTTAGAAAGAGAAAATAGATATTTTTGAGTTCGAAAACTGGAAGAAAACAATTCTCAATATCCAAATAATTAAAATGTGAAAATCAGTATCTTGACTGCAAAAATTCCGATATTTAATTCATTTAAAAACGGAATTTATTAAGTTTTATTATTTTTTAATTCATTCATTTAAATATTATACATTAAATACACATTCATTAAAATATTATACATTGAGTACGCATTCATTAAAATATTATACAATAAATACACATTCATAAAAATATTAGACATTAAATACACATTCATTAAAATATTATACATTAAATACACATTCATTTAAATATTATACATTAAATACACATTCATTAAAATATTATACATTAAATACGCATTCATTAAAATATTATACATTAAATACACACTCATTAGAATATTAGACATTGAATACATGAATGTTATTACCGTGTATTGGTTATAATAAACGCCTTTGATAACCGAATATCAAGTTTCGAACTCCGATGTAGAAAAATGAAGCAGTGGATGGCGTGTGATGGCGTGTTTAGCAATCACGAGATGAGCTCTCAGTCAGGTACTCATCTCATGATCACTAGAAAGTAAATAAATATTTCTTTTTACTAATGCGATGCACTATGTGCGTATGGAGTGTCGTGATGTATTGTCTTGCAATATTGAGATGAGCTCTCAGTTAGGGGCTCGTCTCGAGAATGCAAGACAGTAAATAGATTTTCTTTTTACTCATAAAGAGTGAGGAAAATTTTTTATCAAAAAAACTGCTAATTTAAATTTTGATTTATAATAGACTTTTGCTTGGTCTTTTCTCTTGATTACATAAGTTTTTTCTTTAATCAATAAATGGTAGCAAAAGTTGTTTTTAATCGCAAGTTTTTAATACATATATGCAATGCTCTTAAAATTTTTCAAAAACGTACAAATAAGATTTTAATAAATGTTGTAAGGAAGGGATTTTTTTTTTTTAGTTTTTTTAGGAATTAAGTCTTATAATTTGGGTTCTTCTTCTTTTGAGATTTTTTACTTCAACATAGTAATTTTTTACATGTTGATCATCATAATTATTTACATGATGTAACATTTGTAACATGATGTAACATTTTCAGAATGTTTACATGATTATTTACATGACGTAATTTTTTACATGATGATCCTCTTAAATTCGCTTTTGCTTAAATTCTTTTTTATTTAAGCTGTTTAATGAATCTAATTAAATAAATACGATTAACTAGCATATTGTTGCCTGAATATTTATTATTTAAACTCCTGCAATGCATAATTTTGATTATTTTTCGTAGCGTATGAGCTTCAAGCAATTAATGAAATATTTCAAAATATTAAAATATCCATCGAAAGCAATTTCTCCTTAACTATATGAAATCTTTTCAGCATAGTTATTTGAAAATATCTCGGAAATCCTTGCCAGTATTTACATTTGTAAAAGACTTATATTAACTCTTGCGATATCTGTTACACGCAGACAGAGAGCTGCTAAATATTTGTGTCCTATATATTTTTGATATTTATACACTTCAACGTTTGAAAATCGGATGTAACATATGAGCATGAATAAGGGAAGCAAAACTTCACTAAATAAAGCACATTTGCGCTAGTTTCTGGGGAAGTATTTCAAAATCTAATTCTACCTTCGAAATCAAAATCTCCCCAACAAGTTCCCGTCTTCGAATAATTAATCACTCCAAAGATAAACTCTAATCTTATACTGCAACAGAATTTCTTAAAATATTTATCCTGTATAAACATCATGCCGATTTGCACTTTGAAAATTCCTGCACAAAAGGCCATAATTCTTTTCCTTGAGAAGCCCCATTTTTCACAGAATATACTGAGCGCTAATTTAATTGAACATTTTTCTTCACAAACAAAACCCCATTTCCAGGAGAATATGTCACGTATTATGAACTAAATTCCTGATGAATATTTAATTAAATATTCATGAAGATTCTGACTTAATATCCAGGCTTCCTCGTTCTTTCTTTTTAAACTAACTGAATTCTTCTCTAATAAATGAAAAATACATGAAAAGCGGACGATTTAATTCTATAAAAGCTAATTCAATTAAAATTAACTTTTATAATCGAAAGCTTAAGCTTATCATATAAATTCAATTAACTGTAATTGTTTTATTTTAGAAATGTTGAGATCTTTTAATTATTATGTTGCCGCGTTGTATTGTGTTGTTATAAACTGTCTTTGTAGAATGAAGAAAATGAACTCTTTTCAATTTGTCTTAATATTTCATTTATAAATTTTTCTTTTAATAAATTTCCGTTTGTATTTCAGTTCTTTTATATGAAGCAATCAGTTGTTTACAATCATAAACAAATCCACATTTTACTACAAATAACCGAAGTAAAATAGATTTGAATATATGTTCAGCTCCAAATGTTTCTCAATGCAAATTAATACAAGAAATAACCAAATAACATGCTTAACTTGAAATGTTTATTTTTACTATGGTTTAAAGTATATTCTCTACATAGTTTGTTTACGTTCACCAACTCTTTGGACCAAATATTTATTTTTCGATACTACTGAAATCACTGTATCAATCTAAATCAATTTACTTAGTAATTATTTCTTTTAAATGAAAAGAGATTAAAGATTTCTGTGGTTCTGTTATCTTAAATTGGATAATTCAATCACAGTTTTGTAAGTTTGTTTACCAAATATTATTTATTACCTATCATTAATTGCTGCTTTCCTAATATTGTGATTCTATGCACAAAGTAGCACAATAAATCCTTATTTATTTTTCCGCCGCTATAAGAATGTGTTAAAGGTTATAAATTTACGGTTACTATAAAACACATGTAGTAAAATTTGGTTATTTTACCATTATACCTTGGATCATTGCATAAAAACCATTTATTCGATTAAATTTACTTTTCAGTTTTGTATTTTCTACTAAATGCATAGTACTAAGAACTATAACTTTACAAACCAGAGTTTTCGGTAAACTATCCCAATATAAACTGAAAAATTACCAAATGAATGCTTTCAATAGCTATAGTTTGGTTTTATTAACCAGTATTATGGTTTTTTTACCAGAAAAGTTATTACCATAAAGTATGGTAATTTTTCAAGAATTTATTCTCCGTGTATTGCTAAATATTAAATTGTTATTATTTATATTCATTGGAATAGTTGCAGGATACAAAATTAAGTAAAACTCGAGTAAAATATATTTTTATTGGTTTATTTATGTCCGTGAAGCACCATATCACCCATTTTGATGATTAACAACTATAAAGGGGTAACTAAGAATTGCAATCCATATTTATTGGATATTTATGATAATATTTATTTCAAGGATTCGCAACTTCTGGTTATCTCAGCGATTAACTTGGTTTAAATTCGTCAATAAAGTTTATTGTATATTAATGCTACTAATTTACTTAAGAATTTTTTAAGTGACCAGTTCGGATTCTAATCGGACCATCACATGACGTTTCATTCATCCCCCAGAACGTTGTTCTAAAATAAATTACCCCTTCTCAAAAATGATGCCTCGTTTTAAAGTGATATATCTTCCTAGTATCCCCCCTACCTAGCATTGCTTTGCTAACCAACATCATAAACAAAGTCTCTCTGTCTGATTTAGCATGCAGTTGCAAAACCTTTCAATAATATCACTTAATTACTAAATCATTAACTGACGTTTAAAAAAAGCGTATTTTCTTATTGGAAAGATTTTTACAAATATTAAAATTTAAAAACGTAGTAGAGAATACAATATTAAAATGTAGATTAGAACTGCTATAAATGAACTAAATGCTGTGATGAATCTCATTTATTTTATGCTAATTAAATCTGATGTATGTGAATCTTCTTTTTACTGAGAATCATGAAATGATGAATCGAAAATTAGTAATTTTCTTGGTGGGCCATGAAAAATTTTTTATTTTGCTATATAATTATGCTCCAACAACAAAAAATGCAAGCTCAAAATCTTTTGTATTTTAAACTGCTTATTCAGGTGTTTATATGGGAAGCTCATTCAGTACAATGTTCAAAAAATTTTATATGTTCAGTCTGAAAGATATTAAACTTCACTTGATCGTTTAAGAAAATTTTATTTTAAATTTTGTGAACACGAAGAAAAAAACTTCTAGCAAAATTACCATATTTTACGGGTAAAGAAATTTCTGGAAAGAAAAAAAAAACATAGTTTTGGCGATGAAACCAAACTATACGGTATTTAAACCATTAATATGGTTTTTTCTCCGTACATATGGTAACAGTATATCAAAAATTTTGATTTTAAAGCAGTTCTTTTTACTACACATTTAGTAACAAATATATAACTGAAAAGTAAATTTAACCAAGAAAATGGCCTTCATGCCATGCGCTAAGATATCATGATGAAATTAATAAGTTTTGCCAAATTTAACAAATTTATCAGGCGTTATAAGACCATATCTTATTGTTTATTTCACCAAAATTATTACCAAAGCTCTTCAGTTAATGTTACCGTGCCTTTTGGTGTTCCCATGGAGCTAGAAATACTTTGAATTCTACCATATTCTGCAAGATGTGGTCATACTTTTTATTCTCATTTTAACAATATTCAATGTTATTTGAACCATTAATCATTTTTTAAGCTGTTCAAATTGTAAAGAAATGGATATACTTACTCATTAATATATCTAATATTGTAAAAAAAAAATTCAGAATGAGAATTAATATTGTTCAGAAATAAGCATGCTTACGTGCTTGATCGATGAGTATAATATGAGCAAACTTAATTATAAACATTTTTAACTTACCCGCTATAAAGACTGAACCATATATTTACCAAGTCATTTTATGACTCTCTGCGGCAGCACTTAAAACTATTCTTTTTCCACTTCGAATGTTTTCCTAAAAAGTTCCACCACGCTCTGTCATAAATTTCAAAATCTGCCCACTAATCTAAGCCTAAACAAGCTATTTATCTAACATATCATCACAGAACCTCCTACGAAAGCAAAAAAAAATAACCATAATAGCTCACAAAGGTATGCGTAGAAAAGATGCCGAAATACCTAATTCTCGTCACGGGCAATGTTCCTAAAACATCCCAACGTTGTAAAATCTTTTCCTTTTTTCAAACAGGAGCAATAACTTCTAGAACAAAAGGGTTTAAGAGGAACAGAGAAGGACGCGCAGACGAGAAAACCGCCCCCTCATAAAACTATCATATCTGCAAAAATTAAACGCATAAATCGTAGGATCCGATACCACTTCCGTTTTATTCCATTCCTCTCCCCTTCCCTCTCTACCTCCTGAAGCAGGACCAAGGAAAAAAGTTTTTGTTCCCGAAAAGGATTTTAGTAGTAATCTCCGGGAAAACCCGTATTTCATTGCGTATAAGGCGCACGCATCATCGCTAAATTAGTTTTATTAGATCTGAGAATCCCCATGGTTAATAGCAAACCCATGCCTCTATCTATTTCTTGAGCAAGGCTGGCCAATGCACTTTGCTGGAGGGTATGTTGCTATTGATCAAATGTAGGTATAGATTTCGGGAAACTAGAGTGCGTTCGTAGTGTTCCTGTTGTTTTTGGTTAAACTGTTACAGAGTACTCGGGGAATAAGAAGTCAATAATTAAAAGTAATATTGACAACTTTTGATATTGTTTTTATTGGAAGCCATAATATGAAGTAATTAATGATACGTTTAACTCTGAAAGTTTAAATGAAAATTTAACCTCTGAAAATTTTCATGAAAGTTTATTTCCATGAGTTTATAATTTATTATGTAACCATAATACGAGTTGCTTCCTAGAAGTAGGCCAAGCTGATTTTGAGCAACATTTTGCTGGATAATATTCATGGACAATATTTTATTGAATATTAGTCATGGAAAAAATTTTGTTAGATATTTTTAATGGGCAATATTTTGTTGGATACTAGTTTAGGATAAAATTTTACTGGATATCATGTCAATATTTTATTGGATATTAGTCATGAACAATATTTTTTGGATATTTAACATGAATAATATTTTATTGGATATAAGTCATGAATGCGAAATGCGCATTTTGTTGGATATTTGTAATGGGCAATATTTTGTTGGATATTAGACAGGGACAATATTTTCTTGCATATTAGCCATTTTGCTGCAGATTAGTCTTGGGCAATGTTTTTCTTGACGATAGTCATGAGCAACACTTTGCTTGACGTAATTTTAATTTGCCTCATGAATTTCCATTTTTCTCCTTTGTTCCACATAATTTCAATTTTATATCCACAATACGAATAACTTCCAAAAAGTAGTTCAAATTAATCATATGCAACATTTTGCTACATACTAAATTGGATGATTCTATCGCGATTCTATTCGATTCAATTTAACAGTATTACAAGCTGCAAAATCGGACACAAAAACATAATTGCAAAACCATTTCATTTAAAAAAACAAGCGCATTTTTGTATTATATTCGCAATAATTCATTCAATTAATTGTTATTTTTTCAATTTTACATTATTTTTTTTACGATAACTAAAGTTCTCTATGGAAAAAATGTTTATAATTTATTTCAACACCAAAAATGGTGGCAATTAGACACTTTTTTCACAGTGTACAGATTTCTTTTTATTTAAATTCATTGAATTATTTTTTTAAAAAAATAAACACTTTTTCGAAAAATAGTTAGAATGCTTTTGTTATTTATTTACTTTTAATCAATGGCATGACATATAAATGTAATCTACAATTTTTTTTTAACTAATTGAATAAGTTTTAAAAAATAAACTACACTCTTTCAAACAATTGCTGTCAAATCAGCGTTTTTAAATTATTTACTCTAAATCCCTGACGTTTTGTATAAATGTCATTCAAATTTTTTGTACTCTATTATAGCTCATTTATGTGCTTTTAGATTCATGCACTTTGTAAACAGAAAATTTTATTATTCCTTCCTAAATCAATTATATAAAAGATTGAACCATATATAGCGTGGCATTTAAAAAAAATGGAGTGGTATTTATAATATATTAGTTCCACCCATATTCCTAGAAATAATGTCCAGTGCACCTTATTTCCCTCCTTTCCAATTTTCAAATATAAAGACTTAATTTATTTTCACTATCGTTTTTTTGCAATAAACAAGTACACAAAACCCCCTGCTATTATTACCCCCATTATTATTATGCCTGTCATCTTCTTTTTTATACTGTCCCTATTTTTCTTCACCGCATAACCATTAAGTTTAATCAGAGAGGCCCAACCTATTTGGAATAAGGTACATAAAACCGTCAAGGCATTTTTATTTTCAAAAGCAAAACGCGAAAATATAGATTATAAAAACACTTTTTTTATTACTCCTTCATGATTCTAAAGAGTTTTTTTTCCCTCTACACTTACTTTTTAAGCCCACATGATAGAAGGGTGGAAAAAAATTCTTTTTAGTTTTTTTTTCAGATGGTTTCTATGTTTCTGTCAAATGCACTCGTAAAAAGAATTAAGTACCGAAGAAAATTTTACTCCTGGGTGGGCTTAAAAATGATCATTGAAACCTTTTAAGGAGGTGAAAATGTTTTTTGTTCGTATAGTTTTTTTTTGCTGCTTCCATTCACCTCTTTCATAATTATATTTAGTAAATGAACTAAGAGATTAATAAGTCTATAAAATCATGATGTACGGTATTCTGACTTGATTAAGGGTCTAAATTTGCTTCCTCAATCTCATTCATAAAAATAAATTAATTTATGAACTCATATTCTCCTTTTATTATCGATTAAGTAAACTGTTTATCAAATTTGTTTTAAAATAGTCGAATGAAAATGCCTTGCTTTATTATTCAAAAGAAACTTTTTTATCCTACACTATTATTTAAAGAAGCGTATAAATTTTTATATAAGATCATTTCCTTAATAACATTAACTAATAATCAAAATATCTACCACCAACAATTCTTTTAATATTTATCTGTGAATCATTTTTATTCTATAGATTAAATTACTTTCTCGCTTACAATAGTTCACATATGCATCTGAAATTTATGAAAGTGACATTTCCATTTCTTGCTATTTCACAGATATTTCTTTCATTAAAATCGTTGCAATAGGCCTTAATATAAGACTTATGATAAATTTTGGATAATTGGCCATAATCAAAACTTTCAGAAAGTGTATCATTTGTTCTAATCTTTTAAGCGTTCGTCCCCACTTTTTGAGAAATCTGAACTGCAGGCTGACCAGCATCATAAAAATTGTTTTGCCTATGATATTCGATGAGAAGGTAATGGGGGGGGATATCAGTACAGTTTTACCAATGGACTCAATGCTGGGAGGATTTTAATGCAAAATTTGGCTAGACTATATTTGAGGGTGCCCCTTGATTCTCACCAAGTTCAACGATATATGTAATTTCAGAGGTCCGTTAGTTCTAAGTTGGATACCGGTTGGTAAGGTTACTTTGCTTCTGGTCAATAAGATCGACGGTATGTGGGCAGTCATAAAAAGGGACTTAAGAAAAAAATGTCAACGCCAGTCCGGTACCACAGACGCCATTTTCGATTCGAATTTCGGCGAATTTATGTGGCGATGGAGGTATACAGATTCTATTCATGATAAATTTAGACAGTATCTAACTGCTATTAGAGAATTCTGTGCACCTAAATCTGAGGATATTCAAGCTTAATGAAGAAGTGAGTTGTTGTTCTTTTTTTCCCTTTTCTTTCTGTGGTTACTCCATTAATTTCTGTTTCGATTCAAAAAACATTTTATTAGGCATATTAATTTTGCTTATATTGGATTCGTTGTAATTTTATAAAGTTTTGGCCGATGTTTTGTTGAAATTTTCCAATGTTTTGTTGAAATATTATTATGCTTTGCCCGCCATTCCTGTTCCAAACAGGAATGGCGCCAATTTCAAAAAGGGGCACTCTCAAATATACTTTTACCCTAAGGGAGAATAAGTAACCAAAATATAGCAAATTTGAACTTTTGTTTTTAAAAACAACGAAGATCCTGAAATATAATTAAATTTGTGCAAAGAAGGACGAAAAATTTTTGTAATTTCACTATACGCAAGTATGATTATTATTCGATAAGAACAATTTCTTAATATTCTATAATTAAGAGTCACAAAACTGTTAACTGACGAATCAAGCAAGTAACTGGTTTTGCTTATGATGACCTATTAATAAAACTTTTAAATTCCAATAAATTCCAATAATCTCTGAAAATTTTAATAGCAGTATTTATAAATCAACTTAGCAATTTTGCAGTATGAAATGCTCCTGTGAAATTGTAAATAGTTGAAATGCTCCACCATACAGTAAAGCAATTTTTTTAGAATATTTCTCTCCATGCAGAATACAAAACTTGACCTTACTTTCCCATTACGGTATAACAAACTCTACAAAATCTAACTCTTTAAAATCTTCTCTATTTTAATCTTACTATGCGAATAAAAACCATCAAACCATAATTTAACTTAAAAAAATATTCCTATTTTATTACTTTGCTCGAGCAATAAGAATTATTACCAGAGTTTCAAATGTTATTCTCAAAATGGCACAATACGAAAATAACTTCATTTTCCCATAGTGGTTAAACAAAATCTATACAAATCTAACAATTTGAATTCTTGTTCTAGCGAAAGATAGCTATGTGAACAGACACCCTCAAACCATTACTTACCTAAATAAAGTTTCCTATTTTATTATTTTGCTAAAGCAATAAGAATTATTACTACAGTTTAGAGAGTAGGAAAGAGATAAAAAATGATAACAAAAACAAACCGAAATTTCCCTTGTTCTTAACTTTCTCGAATTTATTTCCCATTTGGCGAAACTTTTCCGAACAGTCTCATGAATACGACCCATTCGTCTTCGAGATCTATTATACGGTGACGGAGTGGTATTATCTTTAAATAATATACTGTGTCAATTATTATCGTCGGTATAGAAATCGTGCGTGTGTATCGACGCTACTTTATATTCTTTGTCTATTGTTGGTCGTTGTGTTTGAAAGCCAGTAGTTTCACGTAAGAAGTATGTCTGTTGGTCTAATGTGGTTCTCTGTATGCGGTGAGAGAGGGACACGTGGCGGTTATGTTTCTGTCCTGCTGACACACACTACAATGCACAGATAATTTAGCTTTACTCAGTTTTGGGGATTGAATAGAAATTGCGGTTTTAACTTCTTTTTTTTTTCAAACCAAGATTTGGTACCACGGTGTGTATGATTCTCTCATAAATATGGCTTGGCTACAACTGAGTTTATAAAAAAGAACTGAATAAGAATGAAGGATTGAATGAAAAAAACAAAAACCTTGTTTTACTTGAAATAAAGAAAAGGATCTTACTCTCTTCACTGAAATAAAAAAAAATGTTGTCGAAAATACCAAAATATAGTAAAATTTCCCCGGTTGCCCACTTTGTGGGAGCACCTAAGTGCACGGTAATTTTTAGAGAAGCGATTTAGTAAAGATTTTGGGGAAATTAACTATAACATATGGTTTTATACTATGTAGTAAAATTTGGTAAATGAGGAAAAATTTTAAAAACGGTTAAAATGTAAAAATTTTACTATAATCATGGCATAAAAAAAATTTCGGTTGAATTTATTTTTGTGCTTCGTATTTTTTACTAAATGATTGGTAATATGAACTATAATTTTTGGAAACAGAATTTCTGGTTAACCATTACCCTACAAAAAGAAAAATTACCAAATGAGTGAACTAAATACCGTGTATCTTTATTTTGTTTAACCAGAATTATGATTTTTCAACCAGTAATATCATTACCATACAGAACAATAATTTTACCGGAATTCGCTTCTCTGCTTCCTCTGATATAAATTTATAGTGTACAGTGAAGCTGCTACAGTTTCAAACATTCAAGATGAAGATTTTATAGCACGCTAGCACTCATAATACATGCGAATTAATGTCCTTAGTTTTAATTATGTTAAGGATTAAAGCAAATTATAACTGAGAAAACGTACTTAACTGTGTTTAGATTGTTAACCATTAAAACTATGGATATAAGAGTATAGCAAACCGGGAAATGTCGTTCACGAATTCAGGAAAAATTAACGAAAATATTAATCAGTAAATTTTTACCTATTCTGATAGTCCTGACTGTACTTTTTTCTCAGTGTACGATTCAAAGAATTGTGTACCATTCTATCACGTTCGAAATTGATAAAATCTTAGGTAAATAAAATGGTAAAGCAGCTCTAGAAAAATCACAATTTTAAATACCTATTTAAAACAAAAATTCATATGAGGTTAATGTGATTAATGTCAACCGAACGAAAGTAGGTGCCTTTCCAACACATTTTTGAAGAATATATTTATTTATAATTTTCGATTTTGCTTTTTTAATTACTACAATTCTTTGACGTAGCTATTAGGCTTTGCTAGCCGTAGCTTTGACGTAGCTAGGACGTATTGCATTAGTTTCTGTATAATAAAATAATAGCAACTCAAAATTACACTAATTCGAGGAATAATTTTATGAAATCATAGTCATATTACAGCTTCACATATTTATACTATAATTATATTCCATCAGATAAAATCAAATAAGCTACTTAATAAAAAAATTAAATAATCAATCCAAAATTAAACCCAATGTAAAAACTTTGATTTTATCATTTTCAAATAATGATTTTTCAAACAAATAATTTATAAATTTTCTCGTACCATGTGCCTAGAATTAATATTTTTAAACAGCATTTTTTTCTCTAAACACAAAAGCGAAGAAAATATCTTTAAACAATCTGAAATACATGAATTTAAATTCGTTTTTACCAACATTTTTTCATTTTAAACTAGAATATTAAATTGCTTTAAACTTAATGCAAAAATATAATTGATTTGAAACGTATGCAGATGTTTTCCCATTCTGTTTCACTGTAATGCAAAAATATGTAAAATGCGTTATCATTTTCCGGCTTTTGTCGATGAAAATTACAGTTGATATCAAATTATCATAAAATAAATAAACAACACGTAATTTAAAATGCGTCTTTTGGGAAAAGAAAAGCTTAAATATGTATGATTTTTGTAATAAAACCTATCAAACTCAGTTGAGAAACATTATTAACCATTTTTTATTGGTAGTAGGGCTTATTTATTTTACATATATGTTTAGTAAAATATATTTATATTGATAAACTGGAGAAATTTATTATGTTATTCTGCCTGAACGCTCCAAAGTTTGACTATTATTTAATTTACATGTAGCGCAAAGAAAAGGAAAAAAGGATATTAATTTAAGAGTAGATTAAAAAATTATATTATTATATTATACATATTATTCCTCTACATTTCTTTTTAATTGACATAAATTTAAGTCTAGTTCAAATAATAATAATCTGAGTTACTTACTTGCATATTATTATCGACAAACAAGTAAATCATTTAAAATACCAGTCTTATGTAGAAATGCAACTAATTTTATAAAAAACATGCTCTGAGAAAAAAAAGTGGTACAAGCTACCAGAATATGGTAACATTCTCCGTACTTCTCTATAGGAACACAAATTACCCCACTAATTCTTACTGGTGGACTTTGATTATCTTTCGGCAAAATTTACATAAAAATATGGGGAAAATACATAAAAATATAACATAAAATACATAAAAATATTTTTTAATATTTTTGGTAGTAAATGTGGTAAAGTTTGGTTATGTTTGTATGACGGAACTACACCATCAGGTCATAGGATCAGATGGATTTTTCTAACAATGACTAGAAATCTTTGACTACCAATCGGGGATGTATGGTGAACAAAATATCCTGAAATTGGATCATAACTAGTTATGGTGATTTTAATTTCGAGCAAAATTATCTTGAAATTTATGTACTGGTTTCTGGTTTCGAATCGTGTAGTAAAATGAAATCATACCTAGTCAACGATACTCTAAAATTATGCAATCGCACAGTATTTTTTAAAGATGCAAGCTAATAGATAAATACTTACTAATAGTTTACAAATTAATGAAAATACTAATAGTTTACAACAATTAGTATTCAACCGTACATCTAAAAAAACAGATTTTAACTGATAGTTGAAATTATTTTAATAAAATGCAGAAGATGTATACGTCAATTTTAATCGAAAACTATTTTATTAATTATTTCCAACAACTATTATGGCGTGGCTTAAAATGGAAAATCCCTTTAATTTCCCTACAATATCATTTAGAGGATTTCACTTTTTGTTCTCGCATGTGAATAAGCATCAAATTAAATAAATATATTTGTTTAAAAAAATATCCTGTAAATGTTTATCTACTACTGAAATAACTTAGTACGAAATGTGAATGCATATAAACAATTTTGGTTACATCCATAAAAAACACCGTTGTAGAATCCAACTTTCTGATTGGCCATTTGAAGCAAAATCTCCCTATACTGTAAAAAATTTCGTATCAAATTACGGTAACAAGTACCGGCACTCAAAGTACCAGTAATTTTTACCGTAAAATCTATTTTCACTGTAAAGTACAACAATTTTTGAAACAGTATTTACTGTGAAACTACTGAATCACTTTAATTAAATAAATATTACTGTAGAAAGTACGATATAAAACTATACAGTAAAAAAAAGGATTTTATGGTAAAACTTATTTTACGGATGATGCACCCAGGATGCTAATACTATTTACCTTGATATGATCTGAAATTTTTTACAGTGTATACATTGTTAATCCTATATACCAGATGCATTCTGCGACAAATTCTAATAAATAATAAACTGTTGTAGTTAATTCAAATAATATTATCATGTATGTTACAAAGATAGTAGAGATATCCCCATACTTCTGTTTGTTATTCTCATCGCTAAACTAAGCTTATAACCACAACAAAAACACCAACTAAACCGAAACTAATGAATCATTCAAGTAGTATAAGCACTATAGTGCCCAAACCTCTAAAGAAAGCGATCCTCTGCAAGCCAAGCAAGTGCTTTGGCGCTTAAAGGTATTGTGTAGGAGGTGATATACTGGCGCAGGTCTTCCCTGAATATATCGAAAAATATAGCCAAAACCGGCACTTTTTCTTCGATCCTCTTTCATGTGTCTTTTCATATCTCATCACTCTTTTCTGTCTGTGCCTCTTCTGGCAGATACGTCACTCTATATCCTTTCATCCACAAAATATTATCGGCCTTCTGTACCTTTACAAGTACACAGTCCACAGATCCCGCTACAGCCTGCACGTTCCTTCTTTTTCCCTTTTCGTGTACTCCAGAGAAAAAGATAGATAAGACAAATATCCCTGCCATATTAGAAGAACCGTGCTCTTGTTATGTCTTGTCTTTTTTTCCCCCCTCTTTCCCTACCGAAGTGGAGATCTCTTCTTTTTTCCATCAAAGATCCCTTCTTCTGCTCAATAGGCTGGGCTGTCCTATTTATTTTTCCCTTTCTTCGCAATAAAGGAGGATTATTAATGACATGCAGCATATTATTGAAAATGGACGGTATGGTCGAAGAATGAAATGTAAATGTAATGAAAGGCCAGTTGAAAAACGGGTGTTTTCGGACCATTTTGTGTTGAAATAAAAATCAATAAACATGTTTTTTTTTTCCTTTTAAATGATTATCTGTCACTTTTCTTTTGACAGGAATCATTGGAAATGACATTTAATTATCATAACTGTTAATTTGTGAGAAAAATTGCCCGCATTCTTCAATAAAAGTAATCAGATAATCAAAAAAAACAATCTTTAAATTCGGTAAAAAATCAACTTCAGTTTTGTGAGTGAGTCGCTTGCAGAAAGATCGACTCATCTTTTGACCACACTATCATCCGAATTAGCCGGAACTTTAATATGGTATTAAAGCGAACACCTTAATATGGTTGTTTATCTCGCATCCTTATGTAGTCAAAGTGTATCAACGGCGTAACTGAAATCTATTCCAATCAAACCATATGACTATAGTATATCCTGATGACATGGCTGGTACTAGCAGAACCATACCGTTGCCATGCCTTGTCTTCTTTCCCCTATTTCTCTACCAGTTGAAAATGAAGATTTCTTAATTTTTCCATGAAAGATTCTTTGTTATGTTAAATCGTCTGTTCTATTTACTTTTCTCTTTCTTTGTAATGAAGGAGGTTATTAATGACGTGTATCACACTATTAAAAATGGACGGTATGGACCATTTTCAATAGTTACGAGAACCGAAATGAAACTGTAATGAAAGAACAGTTGAAAAAAGGCTATTTTCTAATCATTAAAGTCCAAATAACGAAGAAATAACAATAAATAAACGTGTTTTATGTTTATTAATGTACGAGGCAAAAGAGGCGGAGCCTCTTAAAGGTTTTGATTTGATGTTTATGTTTACCTTATAAGTAAGGCGATCTCCAAATCGAAGAAAGAAATTTAACCGGTTCTTCTAGTATTACATAGCCAGCTTTGTTTTGTGTACTTGTGAGGAAGGGAAAATCTTCAGAACCGGTTTTTGAAGGAAGAAATGGCTTTCATGAGGAAACTATTGACGTTTCGGTTTTAATCTCGGTTAAAGTTAACTACGTCACAAAATGAAAATTTTACTAGTTATGCATTATCTATCACTTTTCAGGGATGTTGGGAAAGTAGTGACACTAATGTTTCATAACTTTAGGTTTGAGAAGGGATCGTGCAATTTCTGTTAAAATAAGTAGTTAGATCTTCAAAACTATTTATTCAACTAAAAATAATTTCATTTTTTTAATGATGTCGTTATAATAGTTAAAATCATAATTTTTAATTAAAAGTTTATGTAAAAATAAGCTTAAACTTTAAATTCTAAACTTCATTTATGTTATTTAATTATAAAGCGCAATCGAGTAGTTTAAATTTTCTCCGAGATATCAATAAAAAAAATGTTGAGAAATTTAATTTAAACTGGTAACGAAACTGAGATATTAAACAAATAATATACGCTATCTGTATAAATATCTATTTACATGGAGTCATATGACCAACTTTAACTTTTCAGCCTACGTGATCGCTCAGAATAGACACCCACGTAATTTCGCCCACGCAAATAACTATTTGAGAGAGTGTTGATAATTTTAAAATAAGTTAAAGACACGTTTCCTTACTTTTAAATGTATTTTCTTAAATTTTTAATTTTACTCAACTAGCGTAGTTTAACAGAATTTTTTATACTATCCAAAACAATAAATTGTATGTTTTTAACTATTTTTCAAATTCATTCAGTTGGCGTATATTAAAAATATGATATTTTTATTAAAAAAATTATATTTGTAACGAAACAAAAACTAATAAATTTTTCTCAATTCGTTAAATAAGGATTTATTTGCAAAATTAATTCTAAATAACACTGAGATTAATTTATTTAATTATTTATAAGTTTACATTACGTAGAAGAATGTTCTGCAAAGAATCGAAAGTTTATTTTCTCAATTCACCTTATTTTAAGAAAGTCCCTACATGTTTTTTTTAAAGCTTCACTAATGTTTTCTTCTTTAATGGTCGCATATTTTGGAAGAAATCAATTATAAAAGCTCCTACTTTTTATTCAAGAAAATTATAAAACTAAATGTATGTATAATAAATGTATTCATTTTTAATTTTGGGTTTAATCGCAAATAAACATGTTTGATGAGTGCTGACATCTAGCTTGAAATAAACTATCACTAAACTCATTAAAAATAAGCTGATACTGCCACCTGGTGTATAGATTGAGAAATAAGCATTAATTTCGAGCATAAGAAATAGATTGTTTTCGTCTTTTTGGCGAGTTACTTGTGAAACCTCCAGCCCGGATATATCACGGATTGCGAGAAATAAAGGGCGGAGAAGATAGGGATTAAAAAATACTAACATAATTTATTTTGAAATTTATTTAAAACTTTAACGTACAATAATATCTGAGTGATACTTTCTCGGGTTTAAAATAATTAGGTACGTTCTGTGAAACTTCTTACACTGATTCTTTAAGACAAATGTGGTAAAATATTAATTCAAACAAAATACTGGAAATGCTGGAATAAAGATAATTGTAGATTAAAGCTGTTTAGAAAAAAAAATTATTTAATAAAAGCTTTTTTCATCTTCCCATTTATGGTCCTAACTCATAGTATATGACTTGTTCTGCAAAGATGACTGTTACAGTGAAAACCATATACGCACATCCAGGAATGTAGTATGATAAAATAAATCAGAGCTTGTTTTCTAACATGATTTTAATACATGTGACAATTATTACGAAGATAGAGTGTAATGAAAAAAATTATCAAAAGCTATTTTTCCAACAAATAGGAGTCTGTCACATGGAGCAATAATCACGAGAATTCGCGACAGTATAATGAAAAACAATATAATAAAACAATTTCTCCAAAAAATATGATTTTGTTGTATATGCAATAATTACGTAGATTCATGATAGCATAATGAGAGAATTTATCGAAAATCATTTTTCCTACAAATATTATTCTATTACATGCAGCAATGCTCACGAGATTTACGAGAGTATAATGGAAAAAGAATTAAAATCATTTTCCAACAACAACAACAACAGCATGGTGCAATGATTACGTAGATTCACGATAGTATAGTAAAAGAATTCATCGAAAATCATTTTTCCTACAAATATATTGCATGCAGCTATAATCATGTAAATTCCCGGGAGTATAATAAAAAAAATTACTAAAACTATTTTTTTAATAGCATTCTGTAATGTGGTGCAATAATTACATAGATTCAAGATAGTATATAGAAAGAATTTATCAAAAATGATTTTTCCTGCAAATATATTGCATGGAAAAATAATCATGTAGATTCCTGGAGTATAATAAATAAAATTACTAAAACTTTTTTTTAAATATTATTCTGTTGAGTAGTGCAATAATTACATAGATTCACGATAGTATACTGAAAGAATTTATCGAAAATCATTTTTCCCAAAAATATGATTCAATTACATGGAGCAATGATTACGTAGATTCCCAAGAATATAAAGAAAAAAAATTACCTAAAATTATTTTCCTTTTGCATGTTATTATAATTCGTATATTTCATTGCTGTAATTTTCCTACTTCTAAACTCATTTCAAAAACTTTTAATGAATCTTTTACGTAAACGAAATTGAAAATATAAATAATGAACAAAAGCATTTAATGATTGTCCCAATTTATCATGACGTTTATTTCTTTAAGCATATTAAATTGGCTAAATTTATCAACTGCAAAATTGATGTTTTTTCCCTTCTTTCAACTCATATAAAAATGAAATACTTATTTTTTCATCATTTTAATTAAAAAAGAAAATAGTCACGAAAATGAGGTATTAAAAATAGTATAAATAATATTAGATGGCAACAAAATCTAATTGCGTATTCTTACATTGAAAACTGTTCTGCGCATTTCTTCATCTTCTCAGAAAATATTAATTATTTCCTTTTCATAAATCGCCATTTTTTGCCAATTAAAATAACTATAACGAAAGAATACATATGAAAAAGTGAACCAACGTTTAGAAACATTGAATAATTAGATACGAAGTTTTTCTTTGTAATTATTTCCCATTTATTATATTAATATTATCAATAGTATTTCGAAAAAAATGAGTAAAAAAATCCATAAGAATAATGCAGTTATAATGCTACCGAAAAATTATTACTGCAAGCAAAGAAGTCACGTTAACTTAATTAGGAAAGAAACTAGTAAGATGAAGTTAGTACGTAAACTAGTAATCGAAATATTTATAAGCATTTAATAATAATTAGAGCTTAGTTTACTATAATTATATAGTTATCAGGCAGTAGTAGTTGAATATCGAAATATTTCAACATTGTCTGATGCATTTCTTTGCGTAATGGCATTAATTGTGTTAAATTTCTGCACATCGTACATCTGTATATGTAAAAGTTCCAAAGTGTTCCAGAAAAGAGTTCTAGTAACTGACCATAAAAATACATTTATGCCCGTAAAGCTAACATGATCATAAAAATACTGTTATTGACCGTAAATTTATGATATGCTTTAAAAAGTTATCTTTAGTTCGTGCCTTTAAATTTTTTGAGTCTCAGTAATATAATTGTTGACTCAAGGCTAACAGCAAATCAAGACGAGATAATGTAGCGGGAACATTTGTCGAGGAGTATCAGAGTTGTAGACAGAGTTCGAGAGCAAGACTCTTTGGAAACAACTAGGTTTGAACCCGGAACCCTCATAGCAGGATTTTGTAATCAGCATGGAAATGATATACAGAAATCAAATTTTAAAAATACGGCTTCTCTTTAACGTTCGATAGTACCGGTAACTATTCAACTAATTTCGCACAAATTTTGCATTTTGCCATGAAAATTCTTTAAAATGATGTAAAAATTGGAAACAATTTTTTTCGACCATTTCTACATAAAATAATAAAAATAAAAAAATTATTTGCTGAAAGTTATTTTTTGCATGGAATTATCTTTGGATAAACTAATTTATAATTGTGAACAAAAATTTTTCAATTCGCTTAAAAAGTTCTTGAGATGTGGTGAAATACGCTAAAAATAAACTTAACATTAAAGAGGCCAAACTTTGGACCGCTCTCGTGACTAAACTATGGGGACCATATTTCCCAGATTGCGGTTACCTTCTATATGTGGAAGTCAGTAACCCGAATCTGTCGAAAAAAAAGGTACGTTCTATTACATGTAGCATTACATGTATATTTACTCAGAGAAAATACGTTTTTGTATCTGATTTCGTAACTTAGAATATCGTCTGTACTAACTAATTAGCACGCTTGAGGTCATCCTCATTAAGATTGAGTCCTAGAAAGTGAAAATCCGATCATTAGATCAAAAGTTACCCTGGTCCTTTTTTTTGTTTTACGCACAGTACAAAACGGAATTGTGTTAAGAAGTTTACATAATAACCGTGTAATTTTACTAACTACTCTTCCAATTCTGTTAAAATGTATTAAATTTGCAAGGCGTTTTTTTCTTCTTTTTTTTTGGTTTTATAAATTAGAAAGCTGGTTCTAGAAATTAAGATCAACTGCCCAAATTTTACGGAAATTACTTAGAATGCGATTTTTTTTAACCTTTTGGCGTAATTTTTGCTGTATTGATGCTAAAACATTTATAAGAAACAAGACGTTATTTCGTTTCAAGAATTATAGTCTTTTAGTTTTGACCCATAATATAATCAATAAACTAAGTATATGTAAAAATATAATTTGTTTCAAGCATAACCATAATAGTTTTCATCTTGCTTGCGAGAGATAAAAAACTACATGCTTTAAAATTTAATTTAATTTTTGTAGCTTTTTGTCAAATTGAAATGTTTTCCAATTGTCTCTTTTGTCTCAAGAGAATCAATTACAAGGGTTTCAAAATCGCTATCTCATCTCAGTTATTTTTGACGGTAAAAATGTATCAACTATGGAACTTGTTTTTTTTTCTTAGAACTAGTTTAAAATAATTTATTAATTAACTATCATCACAACACCGAGTTCATTAAGTATTTAGATCTTAATTCTTAGAAATCTGCAAAATATTAGGGAATCGTAACTGTTAGAAAAAAAAGCAATTAAGGCAAGATTTTGGTATTTTGTCAGATGCCATTCCGTTGAAACTAAACTTGTAAAATTACACAAAAACAAAAACTTTTTGATTAACATGCATTTAATAATTTTACGGACTTAAATTAGATGCAAATCAAAATAAGATACACATTTGACTCCCAAATATGATTTTCAACTTTAAATACATTCTCGAATATTATTTAGATATTAAAGCAAACCAATTGACTCTTTCCTCCAGAAAATATTATTTATCTATTTCAAAAGATTTATTCTTGCAATACCAATCCATTGAGCAAAATATCCATACGTCGATTCCCATATACATCTACGTCAAATCCTTCTAATAGTTGAATAGAAGCAAAAAAGAAGCAAAAACCGAATCAATATGATGAGCCACTTTGCAGCAGAATGCAGCCAACCTCGCTCCAAAATGTGCCAAAATCAAAAGACACTTCAATATCTACCTTTTGATCTTTGGAAGGCTTTTGAAACTAGTTCATCAGGGAAGAACTAAAAGCAGGAGTGCATGGGAGGTGTGGTAGAGGGGTGTGAAGTCTTAAAAAGCAGGAAAAGCGCTGGAAATGGTGCGGGGGAGTGAAGACTGAGTGAGACGTGGAAACGTAATGTCATGTCACCGTTTTCTTAGAGTGCTTTCGAATAAACGCCTTTTACACAACCGACGTCGCCAAAAAGCTCTCCTTCGAAATTAGAATTAAATTCAATAGTCTCGTGAGATGGGAATTTCAAATAAATGGAATTTCGATAAAGCTTTACTTTTGGCGATTTTTTTTTATTTATTTATCCGTAAGCGAATTTCTATTTCGCGACACTAAAAAAATATTAATTGTAGAACATTTGAGCGCCAATTCGTAGTGTAAATATTAATTGTTTGTCCATGTTTGCTAGCTTTTTTTGTAATAAATTAGCTATTTTAAGTTCTTTTAAAAGTCTGAAATTGTAAATAATTGATCAAGTAAATTCTAAGCATCTGCGTAGGCTCTTATATGTGATTGCATGAAGGCTAGTAAATAATGTTAGCGTTTGCAAGTTTAAATACAATCGCATTTACCTGATTAAAAACTTCATTCGCTTATAATAAATTTCAAAAAATTCATTAAAAAAAACTTTATTCAAAATATAGAAATTAGAAATAACTGTAGACATGTTTCAAGAACTGAAAAACCGGCACTCATTATCAAAACTTGCCAGACATGAATGAGAAGAAACAAAAGTGATTTGAAATATATAACAAAAAGTTGGCAACTAAAAATAGAAAAATAACGATGAGAAACTACGCAAATGAACTAAGTATTACAAAAATTATTTTTTTCTGTCTTCTAAAATTTATAAATTTTTATATCAGCTTTCAAAATAATTTAATTTATCATTGAAATAATATAAAACATTGATGTCGTCTGGAAGGAATTATGTCAAAGAAACATTTAAATCGACGTACTCGCGTAGGGTATTAAACTAAGTTGCACTTTGTTTGAAACAAATATATTGTTGTTCTTTAGGAAATCTCCGATAAAAATAAATTTAAATCAATACAATACATAATAAAATAGATACTGCCTTTTTTTTGTTATGTTCCGTCAAGAAAAGGAAAATAAAATATCGGCGAAAAAACTATCGCTAAATAAAATAAAAATATATTGTGTATTAAGTTTCTTTCATTTCATTTGAAACGCAGCTCTTGTAGTTCTCTTTGTTCCTTTTTTTTTCTCTAAAAACTCTCGAATGTTTGAAAATGCACGACGTCCAGTGTGATCCCATCTAGACAGATTCATTTTGTAGGGTTATATCTTTCAGATTTTTTGGATATCTCATATCCTCCCCCTTTACCTTTCCCCAGAAAGAAAGAAAAGAAAGAAAGAGAAGAATTTGTGAAGCACAGGAACCGAAAGCCGAACCTATGTAAGGCGAAACAGAGATAGAATCTATATCTATATTTTGTTTTGATAACCAGCTTTACACTGCTTTTCCATGTAGAATGGATTTTTAACAAAGATTTTTCTATCCTTTTTTTTTATTTCCCTTTTTCCCGAGAAGCATTCTTTTTTTTCCCTTTCTGACATACTTTCGTTTTTTCCCCATTGACAAAAACTTCAATATGTCTCGCTGACTAATGGCCTTTTTTAAACATTTGAGACATGATGAAGAAGGATGGAATGTACAAAACGAATAAAAGATTCGATTTAGAACCTTCAGTATTTTCATTGTATATCTATTTAAGACAATTATTTTGGGGTGGCACTTTATTGTTATATTCCTTCTTACTACAATTTCCTGTTTTTATGATTAAATCTACAAAAACAGATTTAACTAATTAAAATCTGAATTAGGCTCTTCTAGCAAACTCGGTTTAGCAATGAATTGTAAATTAAATATGGATCGTAAACCATAATACCAAAGTCAAACTTTTTGATGGTTTTCCATAGATTTGCCAACATAATCTTGATGGTAACCATGAATAATTCCATCATGAACCTTTATATTTTTTAATGGTAGCCAGCATAAGTGACTATGTAAGAATTAGGACTGATTTATGATGCCCAACATAGAAATAGCGATTTGTTTTGATGGTTTGTTTAAGTTGAACCATCATATATTTCCATCATGACGTCTTAAAAATCAAATGTTGGAAAGATCATGAACCACCACCATCCCCATGTAGGAATTCAGGCTGATTTATTATGGTTCAACATAAAAAATTTGTTTTTATAGTCTATTCCTGAGAACCAACAAGAATTCCTAAATCAACCATCATGAAAATGTATGGTTGGAACCATCATGGACCATCACAGATCATTGTTAGTACTCGAGAGTCAAATTTCTTTTGATGGCTAACCATCATGGTATTAAAGTAGCATATCATTCAATAATGTAAGTTTGTTGGCATATGAAGAACCATGAATACATAATGGAAAATGTTGGGTGATGGTGACCATCAAATTAAGTTGGACCATCAGGAGTTACAGTGAAACCAATATAAACCATCAAAAAATTTTGATGGGACCATCAAGAATTTTGACTTGGGACAGCTTTTCTAGCTCACAAACTCTGAATTTATACATACTAATAGGAGATGCAATACAATAGTACCGTCTTGAGATCACACCCACGTGATCTTAGGTCACTGGAGTCATAAAAGCTCGTTTCATATGTGATATTGTGGACCGTGAAGAGAGGATTGCGTTAACATGTGATCACCTTATAGGGATTAAAAGTTGTACCATGAATATGGTTCAATGCACTTCTAAATTTCTTACAGTACAGGCTGAACATGCCGATTTCAATAATTATCCAGCTTTAATTATCTTCGCTGTGGTGGTCTTAAGATTTTGATTTCCACAATTTTTTTTCCTTATTTCGCCAAGACTGGAATAAATTTTCATTTTTTGCCAAATGTAACCACTTATACTATTTAAAGGTTTTATGATGAAAAAGAAACTCATGAAAAAGAAACGAATTCTCGTTTATTTGTTATATTCCTTTTTCCTTTTATGATAGAATAGTTTTATATTTAATGTTTAGCTGATAAACTTCAACAAAATTTTAAAGTCAATTGTGATATTCCATCACGATGAAACTGTATTTCCTAGTTTATAACTTACGTTATATATTCTGAGGAAAATCAGAAAGCAAAATTATATATAACTTTTTATTTATCGAACAGTCATCCAACACTGTTATTAATGCATACATTTACAAAGAGAGTTATATGGCTGCCATTTTAGTCAATAATAAAATTCATCTGAGTTAAAATATGCATTTTTAAGGCACTTAACATATTCTAAATTTTAAAAAAAAACACAACTAATTATTTTTCTTTCTTTTTATCTAACAGACTAAAAACTCTGTTAACATATGAGCAAAGATATAAATAGTATTGAATGTCGGTTCTTGAAATCAATAGAAATATTTATTCAAATGAAAATGTTTCTTACTTAAAACCATGCATTATATTTTACGCAAGGAAAACTAAAGAAAGTTTAAAAATTAATTTTATTTACCCAACATGCATGACATTATTTATTGATGCACATAGCCATGAATAGGGTTAAATGCTTGATTTTAAAGTCGTAAAATTTCTCTCAACTAAACTAATTTCCTAAGTATAAAATATAATATCTATTATATATTTTGGAGAATAAAAACGGAGAACAAGATTAAATATTCTTTTTTATCAAACAGGAATCCAACACTACTCCTTGCATTGAACTGTTTTGGGTACTTGTTCTTTTTCTTAAGCCAATACAAAAATTTATTTAAACTGGCAACGTGGCAATTCTTATTTTTCTCCTCCCTACCGATATCTAACACTATTAATATAGATGTGCATAGCTATGAACAGCTTTAGATACCTGTTTTTTCTTAACCAACACCAATATTTATTTAAAACGCTTCTTAGGCAATAACATGCATTATATCTATGCAGAAATAAAAATAACAACAAAGATTAAATTTTATTTTTCTTTATCCAACAGGTATCTAACACTAAACATAAATTCACATAGCTATGAATAGTGTTATATGGGCTGTTTGTGAATAACATTCCTTTCCCATGTAGATGTGTTTCATAGGCAATAATGTCTATTATATATTTTGAATAAAAAGCAGAAAATAAGATTGAACATTCTTATTTTTTCTTCGCCCAACAGGCACCCAACACTATTCATAGATGCGCATAGCTATCGTAGTTACATAATATGACACTTCTTAAAGAGAAACGCCTGGGGAAGTGGTGTGGATACCAAGGTGGGGGTGTGGGCTGGAACGCTGCCCGGCCCGGTGACCAAATAATGAATTCCTTCCCCGAGGAAAGAACAAGGCCTGAAGTTGATTTAATCAGACAGCTGTTGAACCATGAAAGAAACCAGTCTTCAAAAGAAAAGTTGCGAATTGGACGAGGGCCAATATAAATGCACATATAGAGAGATAGAGTGTGCTAGTTCAATCGGCAACTGAACCATGTACACCCTAACCTCCTACCCCAGCTTCCTACAAAACTAACAAACAAATTCTTCTACACTAACGCCCCCGCTTCCACCGCGAAGAAGAAAAAAAAAAAGAAAGAAATGGCAAAAGGAATAAAAGCTTACCATTAATAATACCTCATCCATCTTTTCCCAGTGGAAAATCGGAATTAAAAGCAGACGATTAGCAATTCAAATGTGATCAAGAAGGGAGTGCTTCGCTGAAAAGATAGCCTGAAAATTTTTCAGCGGAGTAAAAGGCTAGGGTGCTTTTAAGATGTATAAAAAAGGCTATTTTTGCATTTTTTTTTTTTTTTCCTCATTCTGTTTTCTTTCCGAAAGTGGCGCGTGGTACTGCCGCAATCTCAGTAAAGGTGATTGTAAAAATGTTTTTTTTTTATTATTTATTTTATAACTCGTTTATTTTTTTTATCATCTTGATTTCATTTTATGCTTGATTTTTTTTTATTTATTTCTTTTTTTTTCTCAACAAATGTCCCTCAGGTATTTTTTGAGTTTTATTGATTTAGTTTTGTTTGTCGTAAAAACCGTTAAAAAATAATAGCGAGAGAGAACCCACTTAGTCTGATGTGACTATGGACGCTGACTAAAGGTTGAATAGAATAAATTCTACAAATTCTATATTCGAAGAAATAACTATTTAAAGAAAAATATTTACCTGCCTGGAATCCCACAATCTCAGAAAAAGGTGACTGTTAAAAAGGTTTTATTTTTATTTATAGCTCGTTTATTTATTTACTTATTTATCATCTTGATTTCCTTTTATAATTGATTTTTTTTTCTTTAACAAAATCCTCTCAGATACTTTTCCGGATTTTATTGATTTAGATTCGTGTCATAAATCATAATAAAAATAGTTGTGGAAAAAAAAGCTCTTTTATCTCTTATAACTATGCACACCGACAAAAAGAGTGACATATGTTCTATAAATATTAATCAATAGTACTTAATATTTAATATAGAGAATAGATTAATATAAAAAAATGCTTTTATTTTATAATTCATTTATCATATAGATTCAATTTTATGCTTGGTATATTTCATATTTTTCTTCTACAAATATATATATACGCAATTATTGATTTAGTTTTACTATTCGTAACGAGAAAAAAAAAACAACTTTCTTTGATATGACTAAGCAAAAAGACAAAATGTAAATAATCCTAGTAAAACAATTTATAATATTCTGTATTTAAAAAATAGTTAACCTAACCATCTTGATTGCAGCTCTTAACAAAATTGATTGAAAAAAGGCTTTTGTTGTTTACTTTATTTTATAACTCGCTTATTTTATGTCGAGAAAATTTTGGATCAAATTACGCTGTAAAGCTCCAACACTTTGGTTGCATCATCCATAACATTCCATTTTACCGTCAAATATCATACCGTAATTTTTGCAGTGTATACTATACTGTAATTAGAGTGATTTAGGGGTTTTATTGTGATTATAACTGTAATAATTATGGTATATCATATTTTTTTCCTCCTTAGCATGTAAAATGGATCTTACACTTAAAAGTACCAGCACCCTGAGTGCCGGTACTTTTTACGGAAATTCGAATCGGAATTTTTTACAATGTACAAATGTTTCTTCCAGAATTTTATTGTTTTAGTTTTGTATTTCACGAAACTGTTAAAGAAATAATCACGAGTTAAAACCACTACCTTAATATGCTATACACACTACATACTGCCAAAAAGATGGAAATCCTCTAAAAAGAAACTAATAACAATAACTATTAAGAAAACAACTAACTATCTAAAATGCCATAATCTCTTTAAAAGTACACTATAAAAAATTTTAGTGTACAAAAACCAAAACTACTAATTTACACCTTAAGCAATTTTACACCTTAGTCGTGCAGAATCAAGGACAGTTAGTGTTCTTTAACACTAACTTTATGTAAGGTAGATGGCACCATTTTTGGTGTTCAGTAATGCTAATATTTACATTAAAATATATATTTCAGTAATGCTAATATTTACATAATATTATATATTTCAGTAATACTAACTTTTTAATTACAGTGATATAAGATGCATATAATAGTTTGGAAAAAAAATTTTATAAGACAATATAAAGTAAGAATTATTAATTTAGAATGCATATATAAAGAAAGTTTGTAAATGAAAGCATGCGCGTAAGCACAGAGACAGTATTAAGACAATTTCATACTAAGCATAACAGTACCGAAGCTGGTAGAAATCATACATTACGTAATTATTTAACAGTGTATAGGCGCTGAAAAATTTAAAATATTATTATAATATCCTTATTACACAATTAAAACATGCATATTTTAAGGGTGAAATTTTGTTTCCGTGTATTTATAACAGCATTGAAAACAACAAAAAACTCTCGCCAACTCTCTCTCGATCGATTGTAAACAATTTTCAAACGATATCTAAAGTTAGGAAACATTACAGTTTTCGGAAGAGAAAATATTTAATGGTGTGCTTGCGCGTGAGTTTATGCACATTATTCTTTAGATTTAACTACATCTTTTAAATTGTGTATGAAGGCTCGATTTGGTGTTTGGTAATAAGATTGAAGTGTTTCTTTATTGGTTTATTCAACATCAAATTTGGTGAGAAAGTACACCACAGTTTTTACAGTGTGATTGTAAAAATATTTTTTATATTGTCTTAGAAAATCCGTTTTATCATAATCTTAATCTCATTTTAAGCTTGATTTTTTTCAAATTTATTTTTTTCCTTTACAAAAGTTTCTTAGATGGTTTTAAAGTTCTATTGATTTTGATTTGCTTGCCTCAGAATCATTAGAAAAATAAGCATAATACAAAAACTTTCTCTCTGATTTGACTATACATACCGGATAAAAATTGGAAATCGTATAAAAAAAATTAATAGTACTTTTTAGTTCAAAACTTAACTATCTCAAATACTGCAATATCGGTGTTGTTTTTATTTTATTTCATAACTCATTCCTTTTTTTTTCTATATTCTTAATTTCATTTTATATTTGATTTTTTCCCCTTCTACAAATGTCCCTCAGGTACATTTAGAGTTTTATTGGTTTAGGTTTGTTTGTCGTAAAACCATTAGAAAAAGAATCGAAAAGAAAACCACTTTTACTTTTATGACTATTTAGACAAAGAAAAAGAATTTATATATAATAATAGATTAACAGTACTAACTATTTAAAAAGTTAAATTTCTAAAACGTTCGCAAAACATCTATCAGAAAAAATTACAATAAATAATATTGTAGAATCTAACACAATGAAATTTGAAAAAAAAACCTAAAAAGTTAACTAGTACTAAATGTTTTCAATTATTACAAGTGTATTTTTTATAAAGATTAATATTCTTTAATAGAACAAGAAATGTTTGCATTGTTAATTAAGTTTTTAGATTTAAAAAAACTTAAATCTGTTCTATTTATTTCCACAATTAATATTTCTTCTTTCTTCGGTGGGTGATTTAATTTATTTAATCTTCACTTTCATTGTAACTTTGATGAAAGAAATTGAAAATTTATAATTACATATTTTTTAAATATTATTATGCACGTCAAAGCAAAAAAAAATGAATTACAGAATTACTATTAGTTAATAACCTACAATGTAACAGTTACCTGTTGTTTAGTAAAACACTTCTTAAAATTATTTTTAAAAAAATAAAAGTTTTAAAATTTGATAGAGTAAATTATAATTTAAAGATTTTAAATTACTTTCACTCGATGGGTGGAGTTAATGTAGAAATAATATTGGCTGGAATATAGCAATCAAAATTTTATAAATTAAACATCATAAATTTTACGAAGCAAAAATATTTTATATTCTCTTTTGATTGAAAATTATAATCTAGAAGAAACTGAATAAAATAGCGTTATGATATAAAATTAACAACTACTAAATCATAATTACATCAATTGTAATAAAAAATTTTAAATACTTATACTTCATAAATACAGTTGACAGTGTGTATTTAAACATTTGTTAATACATAGAGAAACAACTTTTAAATGTTAATGTGATGCCTCAATTGGCATTACATATTTCCTAGCCTTTTAAATATCTTTAATTATTTAAATTTACTTTTTTTAATAATTCTTAATCGAATTATATTTAAATTAAATCAGTGAGTTGATCTTTATAAAAGCGAACATAAAATATTTTATTCTTTTCGTATCGATCAATGTAACGGCTTACTTTTTATTTCAATACTGATGTAGACTCATTAATTCACTGCCGCGCCTAATCGAAAACAAAAATCTATTTATAACTCTTTATTATTAATTTCTAACTACAAATATGTTTAAGTTACATGGTTATTCTAATTCTCACAGTCTTGTTGGCGATCGCCAAAGTATTTTCAAACCCAATATTGATTATTGTTGGCTTGATTTTGGCTGTGTTATATTTCGATAATTCGCCATCTTTGGATCTCTTCTCCGTGCTCTTGCGTCCGTTGGGAACAAATTCATTCGCTTTCAATTTTTAATTTGTGGCAACTGGGGGTGCCCTTTTGAGCTTCCCAGTCCCAACCGTTTAGTATAATTCATGCTAACTAAACTTCTCAATGTAGAGAATGTTATCTTGATCCCTTTAGGAGATTTCTTTTCTTTATATTTTTTATATTTTAAGTATGGTCTGTCCTTATTAATATTATTATTCAAAATTTATTATTTAATTTAGAAAGTCTTATTATCGATACAATAATAATTTGTATCTTGAGCTGTACGAATATTAAATAAAAGTTTTATTTTAATTGTGATCCGGTTTTCATCTTCAACTGTTGTTTTCATCATCCATTTTTCATCACTATTTTCAGTTGGTCAATATTACTATGCAAACTGCAACCACACCTGATTTCCCTCCACGCAGTTAATTACATCAATTGTAATGAAAAAAATATTTCAATCGATACACTTGAGAAATGTAGTTGATAGTATGTATTTGAACATGTGTTAATGCTTTGAGAAACATCTTCTAAATGTTAATTACATCAATTGTAATAAAGTAAAAAATTTTACTAGAAACACTTGGAATTGCAGTTGACAGTATGTATTTGAACATGTGTTAATGAATCGAGAAACAACTTCTAAATGGTAATCACATAAATTGAATTTTTAAAAAATATTTCAATAGTTACACTTGAGAAATGCAGTTGACAGTATGTATTTGAACATGTGTTAATGCTTTGAGAAGCAACGTCTAAATGTTAATTACATCAATTGTAATAAATGAAAAAATATTTTAGTAGATACACTTGGAATTGCAGTTGACAGTATGTATTTGAACATGTGTTAATGAATTGAGAAATAACTTCTAAATGGTAATCACATCAATTGAATTTTAAAAAATATTTCAATAGTTACACTTGAGAAATGCAGTTGACAGTATGTATTTGAACATGTGTTGATGCATTGAGAAACAACTTCTAAATGTTAATTACATCAATTGTAATAAATAAAAAATATTTCAATAGTTACACTTGAGAAATGCAGTTGATAGTATGTATTTGAACACGCGTTAATGCTTTGAGAAACAATGTCTAAATGTTAATTACATCAATTGTAATAAATGAAAAAATATTTTAGTAGATACACTTGGAATTGCAGTTGACAGTATGTATTTGAACATGTGTTAATGAATTGAGAAGCAACTTCTAAATGGTAATCACATCAATCGAATTTAAAAAAATATTTCAATAGTTACACTTGAGAAATGCAGTTTGCGGTATATATTTGAACATATGTTAATATATTGAGAAAAAAAGTATGGTTAAAATTACTAGAATATAGAAAAAAATAACATTATAGAAAAAATTACCAATGTCTCCATGGGAACATCAAAAAGCTCAGTAACTCTTACCGAAGTGCTTTGGTAATGATTTTGGTAAAACTAAAAATAAAAAATGATTTTATAATGCGTGATAAAATTTGGCAAACGTAGTGAAACTGAGGATTCTGAAGATACATATTAAGAGAGGTCATTACGGGACAATTTGGATAATCCTTGTTTATGACGCATTAAAAATATTTCTGAAAAGAAACAGTTTACATAACCAAACACTATTGTTACAAATGTCATCATAAACCATGAAAAAGAAAAAACACAAAGCATTAGAAAATATTCTTAAGTAATCACCATTATCATGAAAAATGAACATAATAGAATGAATTTATTTGAAAGAAAGTTTCTTCGCAAAAAGAAATAATTTTCTGCGTGGCTGAAATTTCAATAAAATTATAGATTCAACTGAAGTTAACTGGAACCGGAAAACATGCTCTGATGATAATTATTATTGCCTCTTTGCATTTGGAATAAATTTTCGGAAACCGCTGATACTTGTGAGGAAAGAAACAAAATAGAATAAAGTGTTCATGGTTAGCAGTTAAGAATAACAAGTTTCGAATACTCTAATAAAATAACGGTTTTCTATCACTGATTGATGAAGATTAATTATCGTTTGGTTATCTGTTTATGCAACCGATAATTCTCAACTTAGTTGCATTAAAAGAGTTGTGGCAACCATATCGCCTGTTTCTTTAAGTTTTATTTATGCATTTTGTACTTCTTTTTTTCAATCTCACTTGAAAAGTACTTTGTTATGTGCGATATTATTGTATTTTTCGATATTATTAAATTAAAATCATTTTTGACATGCGTTTTCCTGTAACTAAATAATATCTGATTACTTCCTGTAATTTAAAAAACTCGTCGTTTCAAAAAATTAAATCGATTTATTCACTTAACAGTTTTATTTTAAATTCAAAATTTTTCAAATAAAACTAATTTAAACTTTTTATTGAAGTAAACCTATTAAAAAAAGCAATTTTTTATGCAATATATATTTAAATAAAAAATTATAAAAACATAAAAATTATAAAAACACATTTCAAAAAAATTTAATTTAATAGAAATTTCGGTACTTCCAGTTAGGAAAGGTACTTCCTAACTGAACAGAAAGGTACTTCCTAACTGGACAGAAAGGTACTTCCTACTAGAAAGGTACTTCCTACCAGTTCGGTTCTTCCTGCCAGTTCGGTACTTCCAGTTCCAGCAAGGAAATTCAATTATTTTTTTACTAATTATTTTATTTTATTATTTCAGATTTTATTTATTTTTATTTTATTATATTTTTTATTTTATTCATTTTTTAACTCATTTAATTTTTATTGATTAAAAAAATTTATTTAAAAAAAAAAGTAAAAATAAAAGTTTGCTGAGATCAACATTTTTTCGCGATTTTCACTTGCGTCCGGTTAACCAAAAAGTAACAAAATTTCTTAGAAAAGTAAGGAATTTGAGAAGAAAAAAGATTTATATGTTGAATTCATTATTAAATGATTATTTGTTAACGTTGTTCCATTGCAATTTGATTTCCATGTGATGTCAAATAAATTTTGCAAAGAAATGCAATATTGCGTGTATTCATTTTTTTTAAAAACGTAAATGGTGCAAAAAATACAAGACTTTTTAAGAATTAAAAAAAAAGCGATATTAAAAAGTATATATAATTATTAAACCAAATTCTTGGGAAGCAAATTAATATACAATTTCATGAAAAAAAACATTAAAAATGTTTTGAAGAAAATGATGTTATCATTTTCAAACTAAACCCTCTTATAGGCCAAAAATATAGTATTCTTTGATAAAATGAAAAATGCTAAATTTATTTTTCCTCACTATATTTCAAAACAAACAATATCAAATTCGTGCTATAAACTTACCCTCTATAAAAAATAACGCACTCACACATAATGCCACCTATCAATATATGCGCCATCAAACCTGTTATGATTTTAACTTCATGGACTGCGTCAAATTTTTTTCTCTTATATTTATGCCCTCTAGTTTATCCTCATACTCTTTTTGTACAAAAAATACTTATAGAGATGTAACAAGAAAAAAAATCGCATTACCCTATTTCTCGGCAAAGAGTACTAGATCATTTTCCAACTTAAGTGGTACTCATATCATATACTTCTCGAAGTCGAAGCGAGTTATTTGTCACGGTGAGCTGAAATCGGGGAAAAAAAATTCCTACTTCTCCCGCTATTTTTTCCAGGAAATTTAGGGCTATCAACTTTCTTTGAATAACTAGCCGTAGGTAGAGCCAGAAGGGTTGCATTTGTGTCCATAAAGCAAGAGAGGTTGCTTTTCATTTACGATTTATGGGGTTGCAAATTGCACAGTACGGTTCGCTTCGAATTGCGGTGGAAGAGTTGCAGGTTTTCAGTTCTTTTCTGCTTGCCCCTTCTCCTACCCTCGACCCCCCTTGAAAATATTTCTGTTCTTTGCTTTTTCTCTGTAGTTGTAGTATGATGTTGGTAATCCATCATGCAAATGTTTAAAAAATATGCTTTTGCTTTTATAAAAAATTACTATCAATGAAGACAAGATTAATATCACAGGGGAACAAATTTTTTGTTTGCCTCTAACACTAGAAAGACTGAAACTTAGTATCTACCTGTATTGCCCAAAAGCAGTCATAATGACTGGATTGTAAAAGAATAAATAATGTGTAAAGTAATTTGTTTAAAATTAATTTTTAGCATTTTTTATGCTATTTACAGTTATATAACAAGTTATTAGTAAATATTAACAAAAACAATTGTATGTTGTACAAAATTCTAAGAAATTGTGTCATTATATACATCATTGTTTTTCTAATTGAAATTAAAAGCAGTCAAAATGACTTCCTTAGGCAATCTAGTCTTAAACAAATACTTGATATTGCCTAATTCTGGTATGAGGATTTCAAATTTGATACTACTTTTGATCCTAAAGCTAAAGATTTTTTTTTCGAAAAAAACTTTTTAGTATTTTTTTGTCGAAATGAAAAGTTTAAAAACGTTATATGTAGAAGGGGGTCGCATAAATGTTGCGACTAACTTCTGGGTGAGCTAGGGCACATCACTAGGATTAAAATTGTACATAAACCCGTGCCTGAAAATGTCATCTTACACGGCTAGGGGCGCTTCCCTAGTATGACTTTTTCAGAAGCATACAAAAAACAGTTCATATTCTGGTCATTGGTTCCTACGCCTGAAAGCAATTTTAAAATCCAGAGGTATTTAACTACCGACTTTCCTGTTTAACATTTTCTTAAATAAAAAAAGTTGATTTTGGATTTTTAATTGAAGCAACGTATTTTAAACGCATTATTAAATTTACGAAAAGAGAGTGAGTCGTTAAAGGCAGCTGGGTTGTAAATTCGCTGCCTTCAATGCCCTAAATCTTCTAAAAGTTTGTCACAATATTTATGTGACCCCCTGCTATATATAACGTTTTTGAACTTGTACATTTCGACAAAAATAGAGTAAAAGTGTCGTTTTAAAAACTCTGTAGCTTAGAGAGAGAAACCGATAGCAAATTTAAAATCAGTTATATTAAAGTATATTTTTTAGTTGTCATTAACAACATACACTAAAGGTGTATGTTGTTAATGATCATGCTGATAATGTTTATATCAAGTTGAAAACACAATTTCCTAAAATTCTTTATCTGTAATTTAAGTTATTTAAAAAAATACTGCGCTGTAAAGAAGTCCGGATCAGTTTACAGTAAACCTGGGGCCATATGTTTTACCGTAAAATACATTTTTACCGTATTTTTCACACCGTAATTTCATACAATAGTTTTTACAGAGATATTTAATTAATTACAATGATTCAGTAATTTTACAATAAAATTGCGAAGTATCAGATAGTTGATATGTAAAGTTTTGTAATAAAAATAGATTTTATGGTAAGAAGCCGGCATTTTTTTACAGGACTTTGATCTGGAATTTTTTACAATGTGATTGGGAAATTTACTCTCAAGTTATCTTATTATTCACATTATGCCTTGTAATTAAAGTACCCTAAGTATAAGGCTAATTCATTTTTTATTTGTTATCTTTAAATATTAAATAAAAATATCGATTGATTATAGATAATCATATGCAAGGGCCAGTTGACCAAAAGTATTTGACACAGAATTTTACTAACTCACCAGTTAGAAAAGTGTAATTCAACAACATTAAGCATTCAATATGTCATTACGTCATTTAATAACGTAGTAATTGGGAGAAAATATATATTAATACAACCAATACAATTATATTATTAATACAATTATACTATTAACGTAATTTTTTAAAATGTTTTTACAGAATGTTTGCACATTTTACACATTATACAGTTATGTAAAAATTATTTTAAAATTCTTAGAATTATCGTATCTTTTTATTTAAATTCCTCCACTATTAACAATTTTATTAATTATTCCAAAGAAAGATTTATAAAATACTTTTTTAGCCGGGAGCTCCTTTAATCTTTTTTTCTAACTAATTGTTTTGAAAATTAATTCTGGTCAAAACTTTGTAGCAGCATTCGAACATTTTAATTCATATGCTTAATTCCAAAACCCTGACATCCTTCTTTTATTCTTTTATGTATTCTTTTATGTACACTATAAATAACTATATAATCTTTACAAATTAATTATTTTGAAATTTAACTCTGATCAAAACTTTTTAGAAATGTAGCAACATTCCAGAATGTTAATTCAAGTACTTTACTCCGAAATCTTAATATCCATTTTTTCCCTTTTATTTATTCCATTAGTCAAATCACTATAAACTACTATATAATCTTTACAAATTAATTATTTTGAAATTTAACTCTGATCAAAACTTTTTAGAAATGTAACAACATTCCAGAATGTTAATTCAAGTACTTTACTCCGAAATATTAATATCCATTTTTTTCCCTTTTATTTATTCTATTAGTCAAATCACTATAAACGACTATATAATCCTTACAAATTAATTATTTAAAAATTATTCAAAACTCTATAGATATGTAGCAATAATTTAGAATCTAAATTCATACACTTTATTCCAAAAACTCTAACATCCATTTTTGCAATTGGCATGGAAAACGTTTCATGTTCTCAGCTTAGAATAGGGTTTATCGTTAGCCCAAGGCTGAAGTAGTAATCTCCCAAATATGACACCCGATAAAAAAGGACACAAGTTACCGTTTTTTTACCCTTATTTCCTCGAAGGATCCTAGAAAGTTTCTTATTTCCCTCTTTTTCGATATTTTTATGTGAAGACTTTTTTTACGACAACTGGGTTTCGTACTAGAGTAGGGAAAAGGGAATAAAAAGCTTTTCTTGTATTTTTTTTCTGTCCTAGAAAAAAAATGCTCTGTTGTCCTCGCTCTTGGTTTAGCTATTCCTTCTGAGGTTGAAGGGGCTGGCTTTATTGCAAATGAGAAATCTGAGACATTGCAACTGAGAAGCCAATACCTGGTGTTCGAATGTATCTTTGCAAATAATGGAGATATATCAGGTTTAGACAATCGATAGATATCGCCATTTGCGTATTCTTATAACCTTATTTTACAAGATTTGTTAGATTTCGATGTATATATTTGGTTAAAAAATAGGAAAAAAAAAGACAATATAGCCGTTTCAAATGCGTTATATTTAGTATGGTTTAGAGAATAAATAGATAATACCATCATTCGAGTCTTCTCATGAACTAATTTAATGGAACTTGTTAGATTTTGATGTAAATTTTTGGCTAAAAATAAGACAATAGGCTTAAGTGTTTTAAATTAATTTTATTTCATAATGTTTTGAATATAAATAGATTTTGCCACTTCGCGCATTCTTATAATCTTATTTTATACACCGAAGAGCAACTACATTATGAACACTCTGCTAATAACATGTAGGACCACCTTTAGCCCTCAAAACTGCTAGCATCCGCCGTAGCATTGATTCCACAAGGTGCTGATAGGTAGTATGAGGTATCTGGTACCAAGCGCTCACTAACTGGTCCTGCAATTCCCTCACAATGCGAGGGAGTAGCGTGGCTGTACGAATTTGGTTTTCCAAGTAGGACCACAAATGCTCTATTGGATTAAGGTCAGGTGAATTTGGGGGGCAAGACATGACTTGGAAAGTCACTGGATTGTTCCTCGAACCAATCCATAACGATTCGACCCTTATGACATGGTGCATTATCCTGTTGGCAAACACTATCCCCCGTAGGAAAAACTGCTGCCATGAATGGGTGAACCTGGTCTGCAACTATGTTCAAGTAGCTTACAGACGTCAGGGATTGTTCTATGAGGATTGTGGGTCTTAATGTACCCCATGAAAACATTGTTCCTGGGAGAGAAACCATGAAAACCGGCGAGTCCATTGTTATAGATCAGGATTTTCCAACTTACATGAGGCCGGGGGCCGCAATTAAAAACACAAATCAAATGGAGAGCCGCAACTTTATCAAACTTTTATGTAGGACTCTTTTATGTTTGAAGGAACATTAAATATTACTATCAGATTTTTACCAAGTTGTACAAAAACAAAGCATTGAATAACAAATTAAAATAAAAAATAGATTTTTAAAAATATTTAATTGTTATTAATAATATTTTCAAAAATATTAAATAAATAATAAAAATTCGTGCTACAATAACTTTAATGTGCACCTATGTATTAAACAATTAATGTGCAACAGATATCTAATTGTTAAGATATAAAACTTTAAAAAGGTTGGTATTAAAACTTAAATAGTAGCACACAAAATGTTTAATGAGAAAATTGAGGTTTGTCTGCTGTAACTACCAGAGAATAGATATTTACATAATAAATTTAAAATTTACAAATGTGTGTGTTAATATTTTCGTCCAAAATGAGTGGTTTCAAAAAGTTAAATCGGAGAATTTCTTAGAGAAAATTTCTGATACGCACATGTTAAATTATATTTAAATAAAATATAATAAAAAATGAAATAAAAAAGAGCAACATACACGATTATTTTTGTATTTGAATAAATGTTTTCTTGGATGCAAAACCTGAGAAATAAATTTTTTTGCACCGTTGGTATGTTAAATTTCACAGAAAAGAAGAAATTAGGTTTTTATTAGCGAGAAAAGTAATTTAAACCCATATAGATTTTTTACGAAAATTGTCCGCAAAAAATAATGACAACTAATATATTTTAGTTAGCGGACCACAAAAAAAGGCTTCGCTGGCCGGATGCGGCCCCCGGGCCGCCAGTTGGAAACCCCTGTTATAGATGGAGGGTGGTCATAATGTAATGGCTCTTCGGTGTATAATTTTTAGATTTTAAGGAAAATATTTGATGAACTATGAAATAAAACAATGCAATAGACTTAATTGTTTTAAATACATCTCATTCTTTGAAAAAACTGAAATAAAGTTATACGAACATTAACATAAAATGTACTGTATATCAAAATTATGAATCAGTTTATATTTTTAATTTGTTTTTTGTATTTCATAACAGTAAAAGTTTCTAATCTGGTGTACTATGAAGAAATATTTGTGTTCTTAACTGAAATAATTCTTTTTTAAAGTATTTTTATTGAATTTTGCATATTTTTTAATATATTTTACAGTATTTGTATAATTGTTTCTAAAATGTCAAATGAAATTAATCATACTAATCGTATATTTTCTTTTATAGGTGAGTGCTTTTATATTTATACCAAACAAAAATTTTCAACGAAAGTTACGTATGGATAAATATATTTTCAGTGAATTTAGTTTTGATAAATGTGACAGAGCTCAGGTAATCTTCTGTTTTTTAAATATATTTGCTTAAATATTTTTTGATGAATTCACTCTTTATATCCCAAATAGTTGTTTTTATATAGTTATGTCATGAACAATGGTTGAACTTTAATGTAATCGATTTATTAAATTTATTGCATTATTTCTCACTTAATTGTTTGTGAAACACAATACTTGTGCCCAAAATTATCGTAATTCCTTGCATGTTGATACTATAATTAGAGCTTATCAACAGTATTTAAAGCTGTATTAGCACTGAAGCAGTATTTAAATTAAATCAAAGCAAATTACACTTTTTGTTGAAACACAATTGCAAACTAAAGGGGAAAAAATTCACTCAATAGACTTTTTTTTTATAAAATTAAGATATACCCAGCAACCTGTTTTTAAAATTTCAAATTTAGTTGCCATTCCCCGTGTACAAGCATATATTTTGTAAAAATGTTACATATAATATATGAAAAAGATGATTTTACTATACAGAAAACTGTGATAGTTAACATATTTTCCAACTAAGTTTTTAAATTCGGAATAATGAATATACTGTCTTTCTTCACCAAAAACAATGAATTCATTTATTGACGGATATTTAGGAAACTGATACATCACTTAGTGCATCTTAATAATCTGCGCATCACTTAATGAATCTATAATAACAAAAACAAAAGAAATTTTAATCAAAAACCGTGGCTCTTTTTAGAATTATTTTGTAATAATTCCATTCTCAGTTTGGATATTATAAAATACTTATTCTACATAGAATCTAAATTTAAATTTCCATAAATGGTACTAATCCTTACACAAAGAATTGGCAACAATTGAGTATAGTTACTAATATCAAGCTCCGTTTGGATATAATAAGATAATAGTACTATGCAGGATCAAACATAAACTTTCATAAATGGTACCTTTCTTTAGACAAACAAATGATAACAATTTGATATATTTATTAATACCAAGCTCAGTATGAATGTTATAAAATAATCAAATACTCAAGATCCAAATTTTTAATGGTGCAAATCGTTAAACAAATAATTTATAATATTTGAATATATTTGTAAATACCAAGCACAATTTGGATATAAGATAATAATACCATGCAGGATCAAACATAAACTTCCATAATAGGTATTTATCTCTAGACAAATAATTGATGACAATTTGATATATTAATTAATACCAAGCTTTGTTAGAGTATAATAAAATAATCAAATATGCAGGATCCAACCATAAACTTCAGTAAATACTACCTATCTTTAAACAAAGAACTGATAACAATTGAATATGTTTATTAATACCAAGCACAGTTTGGGTGTAATAAGCTAATCAAATGCAAAGGATATTAACAGTAAATGGTGCAAATCTTTATACAAATAACAAATAATTGATAACAATTGAAGATATTTATTAATACCAAGTTCAGTTTGAATATAATAAATAAAAGTGGCCTACACGATACAAACTTGTTTGGATCCTGTGTGTTTGTATGTGTGTGCAAACATTTAAACAAAGAATTGATAACAATTCGAATCATAAATAAAAGATGAGAATAAAATATTTTTCGATCTTTTAAATCTTTCAAAAGATAACAAACACTCCAAGTCATCCCCCAAGAAAATACCCTGGCGTGTTCCAGACGTACATATCGCTTCTTCATATGCGTGCACGTCTAAACACGAACGGTCAAAATGACGTCTGGAAATAGGTTTGGCTTTTGGCTGCAGGTTCCTAAACATGCTTTAGGCACGATTCAGTCTGTGACGTCACGCAGATTGAAGCGCCTCCACCTACTAATCTTGCACGCAGATATGGAAATCTGAAATACAGGAATGACAGATGGTTTGAGATAGAAAAAAAATCTCAAGTTGTTTTTGCAAGGAAAAAAGGAATACAATGCAGTGTGTTTATGTTTCAGCTTTTTATTTTTTCTAACAATACAAATTTTGAAATCCTAATTTGTGGAGGAAAAGCTTTTGCTATGTAGCATTATTATATTTTTATGAACATCAGCATTCGATATAGTCCTTTAAAATGAATCAATCTCAAAAAAGGGAAAAGGTGAAAAAATAAATGCTATAAGTAACATACCAATGCCACCCTGAATGGAAAAAGTGCAGTAATTAAATAAATTTAGTTTTTAAATATACTGGTACATATGTATATATATATATATATATATATATATATATATTTCTCTCACCATAAACTACAGTAATTCTTTATTTATTGGCAGCACTATAGTTATTATTCATTTTTTTTTGGTTGTCTTAAGAAATAATTTAAGTAGTGTTAAATAGTTAGTTATACGTTAGGCATATGTTAAGAATAATTTTGTATTTTTATAAAATTAAAAACTTAATTATGAAGTAATTATTAGATTCCTTTTGTATCCTTTTTGAAATTTCTGTAGCCATGAACGGTGCTATAATGACGGAGCTTGCCTTTTTCGAACAAAAGCATGTATATGTTATACGATACTCTAGTTACTACAGTACAATTACAACTGTTGAAACGTCCTGACGCTTTCGGTTGTTTAATAGCTGCCGAACAGATTTGAAATTATTACTAAATTTCATCCCATTAAGACCTTTGACAGTACCACGGACATCTCTTGCAAATAATTAAAATTGAAACCATAAGACGCTGGCAAAGACGATGAAAAAATTTGCTTGATTTATTGTTTAATACAAATCAAGGTGTTAGGATTGGAGGAGAGTTTAAAGAATTAATATATTTAAATACAGTTGTGTTGTGCATTCGGTTTGGCTACCATTAAATTTTATGTATTATACAAGAGAATCTTGAAAGGTGACCAAACTGACTACCAATCGTGGCTAGTATTTTGCATAAATACCGTGTATTTAAATGCTTCTTAAAAACAAAAATAGTGAGAACTGATCATAAATGTGCCTAAATTATATTATTTTGCACATATCTATTTCTTTAGCACCAAATCTATTGCAAACTGTTTAGGTACTAGTTATATTTGCAATATTTTGTTTTCCTTCCTTAAGTTGTAAATAATTTATAAGCATAAGTGCTCTATTATTGACATTATCAATACTTTTACCACGAAATAACCTCGACTTTATTATTTTAAAATAAGTTCAAATTTCAAACCTACCAGAATTTTTACAAAATAAATCATAATTTCTTCATTATAAAGAATACTTTTTTACTAAAATTTTACATTTAGTGTTTTCTTATTGATATACTTTATTTTGTCATTGTTAAGCAACGCAAATTACGATTTTTGTAAGAGCTGTTCACTTTCAACTTTCTTGCTTTTTCTCTATTCAAAGACATTTTTTTTGCCTGATTTCTAATTTAATGATTTCTACTTTAGCGGAAGTCATTATCTCTTTAGAACTTTCTTTAAATTTAGCTCGTTACATGCTAAAAGAAATAGCTTTTTACTGAACACTACAGTTTTTACTTTGAAACAAAAAATGCTTTGCCGATATAATTGCTAATGAAGAGTTTTAAAGTTTTCATATTACTTATTATTATTTCTGATATACCATAATCAGAAAACTCAAAGCATATAATAAAAGTTTTTATTACTTTAATCACTATAAAAAAAACTTTCGATGATATTTCTATTAAAAAAAACTGTAGCTTTTTAAAAAAACCTTGGATGGTAACTTTATAAAAAATATTTAGATAATTGCTTTATAAAATAAATCCTTAAGTGAGCCTAGATGTAAAACCTTCATAAAATATATTTTTTAGCCTGATCGTAGCCTATGAACATCTTTCACACATGCATTTTGCACAAAAATGAGTTTATGTTGTTTTTTTTTTTTAGTTTGTACCCATATAATTTATACTTGTTAACTATTAAAACTGCACCAATTACCATAAATAGCTTGCAAACATCACTGATGTTAGCTTTAAAGTATTTGGCAAAACTGAATCATCTATTGTTTAATTTAAAACAATATTTTCCGCTAAATCGGTGAGAGAATCCCACTTTTTTAATGTCTCGTAATAAAAAATAGTAACGGCCTCCACAGAAGCCGAGGCTGCCGCTGTTTTTGGTGAACTTCGTGTTATATTTTGTTTCGCTGCACAAAAACTATAGAGTTTAGAAACTTGAAATCACTAAGGTGAGAAGAAAAGTGTGCAGGGATTCAGATAGAGTCAAAAATATAGCATTGTTCTAGAATTATTATCTGTTAAACTTATTGAAAAAATATCGTACCGGTATTTCTGCTAACCGCAGAAATGCAACTACAGTGAGGTAATTTGGCGTGCTGAAAAGTCTACATTTTTTAATGAACTGAACGTAGAATTTTTACAAAGTTATTGCAGTCTTAAGTACTTTTAGGCGACTTTCTTCTCACTGTTTTCTTCCGCATTACATCTTGCTTTATTAATCGAAATTTATAAAACTTAGAAATTTTTAATTCCAAAGGTGTGCAAAAAATGTACAATGATTTTAGTCGAAAAAAAATACGATACGATTATCAGTTCGTGTATTATTATCTGTTAAACTTGCAATAAAATAAAACCATGTTGGTTGATCTACTGTCTGCTGAAATGTAATAACAGACTTGAAATTTGACGTGCTGATAGGATTATTTTGTTTCATAATTTTAACGAATGTTCTTTTCGCTAAATTCTATTTTTTTAAAGTTATTACAAATTTAATTACAAATTAGTAAAATTGCTTTTTTGGTGTAAACATTGACCATTTATTCAGTGTTGTAGAGAACTTTTTTCCCTCACGAGATCTGTATAAAGTTGGTGGTCGACTTGCTGTCAAGCAAAAGTAGAATGAAAAGCGATAAAAACCGTTACCCATTTGAATTGTTATAACTCTCTTCAACGAGTAATTTGTATTCCTTAGGATTAATATTCTGACAATACAGATGATATACTCTACTATCTCGTTACGATTGACTCATAAATAAATTGTTCTTACATAACACTACAACAATTGTATGTTTTAGAACCAAAATGGCTTATGCTTTTGAGAAAAATATTGACGTTTAAAGAGAAATAAAGAATGATAAATGAGTATCAATTACGAGGGTTGACGAGCCGAGAAAAAGTATAATTAAAATATAGCTTTCAAAAAAACGAAAATCAGGCTTCGTAATTTCTTAGCAATTGTACTCATCTGTTTTATATTTAATGTCGTATTTTTAGAACTTATGGGATATTCGCAATCCGGTATGCAGACAAAGTCACACAAATTTTTTTTTATTTTATTATATGTGTATAGATAAAGCTAAATTTTAAAGTATCTTTTAAAATATTACAACAAAGTTTAAATTCCTTTTCTTCTGAAATAAAACTTGAACTCTCGCTGTCGGAGTTAATATTCCATTTTGTCTTCCGAAGTGATGCGAAAGAATACCTTTTTCGACCCCAACACGGGACATTTCGCTGGTACGTGACAGAAATACACCCTTAGCTCTTCTGAGTACTACGAAAAGTACTTTGCCTAAATCTCTGCTAGGCCTTGCTATCGTCGCTTTTAACATCGTCTGACAGTGCGAACATCTCAAGCATCTTTTTTGTCTTTTCAAACGTACTCTCTTTTGCCACCACTGCTCCGCCAATCCAACCATGAGACCGATGAAATAGAGTACGTCTTTTCTTTTTTTTTATTTCCATTTCCTTCGACTGTCTTCATTTTTTATTTCGTGCTTATCTTTCGTCTGCTGTCTTGAGAGGTGTTTAGTAGTATCTTGATTTCGTTTAAAGAGCTTTTTTAAATGACGAAATTTTCTTGAATTGAAAGTGTTTGATGGTTTTTGAAGTGGGAGAGCAATATAAAAATAAATGTATTTAAAATGCTGCTAAAGTTTTTAAATATAAGTAAAACTTAGAAACTGCACTCACGTTTTGAATTTAAATACCTTCTTGTTTTTTTATAAACTTACCGAACAATAAATTATGAAGTTAAAAAAGCATTTATTATTTACAACTTTGAAAACAAATGTTCAGCTTCTATAATAGCCTAATATCTAGTTTTCTAGTTCTTTTTTTAATGCATTTGCATTTGTTTGAACAAACCAAACTATAAAATTAGTCCTCAGTCATTGCAATTATTATTTTCTTTTAATAACAGTTAAGTATCTTCATTTTTATTGTTTTCCGGTGGTGCAATAAAAGCGTTGAATAATCACGAGGTTAACGTTTAATCCTGACAGCCGACTAAACACCCGGCGTATATACGAAGAAAGCTGAAAGCTAAATATACCGTGTTGAAAGTACTCTCATTGCTTGTGGTGTGGAAGTTTAGCGATAGAGATATCAGCTCAGGCAAACAATTAAAAAAATTATAATATAATTATATAACATATGATTAGTTAACATAAAACATGCATTACTTTCATCCTTTTAATTGTTTATTCTCAAAATCTAAAGTTCAGTTTACACATCTTGAACATACGAACGTTATTTAAAACCCATTTATTTATCAGCCTTAAAATTTACAAAAAAGTAACTTCATAAATATATGAAGATGAAGATGAAATCTAAGCTGTCATCGTTTCACTTACATGTCAACAGGAAATACAGCAATGATCAATCAGTCACAGATGCAACCAATAGGAATGTGTTCGTATTGGGACAGGTGTACGTATCGTCCAATAGGAATAGCGCAAATGATAATTGAGTGGAACAATGATCTAGTTTAGCCTCTAATTTGAACATGTCTATAATAATACAAGGATTTGGATAATAAAAAAAAATTCAAAAATGTGATAAATGTGGGAAAATAATTTAACAAACCAAACGAGTTTTATTTAAAAGCTATTTATTTAGCTCATATATATATTTGAAAAAAAAAATTATAAAACTAAATTCACAACTAAAACAGAAAAGCAAAATAGATACATAGGCGCTACCTTCATTCAAAATTTATTTAGCTCAATTTTTGAAAATAATTTTACTAAATAGGTACAAACTTTATTTTAAAATCCATTTTTTTTTATCCCGTACTTATGTTTGTTGAAAATACGCTGAAACTAGATTCAGAATTAAGTAACAAACAAAAAACAGAAATACGGTTGTTGTTTTTATCAAAAATTAATTCTTCTTAATAAGGGAAATAATTTTAACAAATGCATATCAGCTTCACTTAATGCCCATTTAATAAACTCATAATTGCGTTCGCCAAGAAATTCCTGAAACTAATTTTACTAATAAATCAAAAACAGAACAGTAATGTGGTTGTCATTTTAATCAAAAATTAATTCATCTTAATAAGGGAAATAATTTTAACTAATGCATATCAGATTTACTTAATGCCCATTTAGTAAATTCATAATTGCGTTTGCCAAAAAAATTCCTGAAACTAATTTCACCATTAAGTCGGAAACAGAACAGTAATATGGTTGTCATTTTTATCCAAAAATTAATTCATCTTTATATGGAAAATAATTTCAACAAATCTACATGTGCTTTATTTAATACCCATTTAAACTCATAACTATTTTTGCCAAAAAAAATAGCTGAAACTAGTTTTAAAATTAAATCAAAAACAAAACAGCAATGCTACCGTTATTTTAAGCAATTTTTTTTTTACTTAAACTGGGAAATATTTTGAACAACGCCATATAAGCTTCATTTATCCATTTCATACTTAAGCCAGAAAAAAAAAGAAATAAGGTTCACTAATAACGATTAGAAACAGTAATAGGGTCGTTACTAACACCAAAAAAAAAATTTCCATCGTGGAAAATAAATTAACAAATCCATGCTTCCCATTTTTCTCCTTTTTTTCTCTTTCCCTGAACTTTTGGAATCAAATCTTTGGCTAAAGATCACACACCTCTTCACCATCGCCAACTTTCCTTAAAACCCCTTTTTCCGTTCTTAACGCTCGCCAATTTAGATGCAAATGTCCGATAATCGTCGTCATTCAAGGCTGGAAAGGAGGGTCATCCTGAAACATGGAGCGATTTGAATTCGTAACCGAGTTCCAGGGACTTAACACGCAGGTATTAACTTTAGCTAAGCGGTCGTGTTCTCCATGTTCGAAATTTATAATGCCAGTGAGGAGCAAGTAATTTTCGCTCTCTACCGATTCCACCCCCCCCCTCACTAGTACAGTACTGCTACAGGGTAATGCGACTTTGTCGTGCTAAGGTACATTTTCTCCCTCTTAGGATGGATAAACTCGGAGGTTTCGATGCCAAAGTACGGTACTTCAATACGTGAGGACCTGGAGTATGTCTTATTGTTATCTTGCGCATTTAATATTTATTTACATACTGTTTCTATGTAGTCTCCCTAGGTGTCGCATGAATAGCCAAGGTGTTTTCGAATATAGGTTTTTATATAATAGCTGAAAAACACTAAACTTTTATTTAGGTAATTTCTCTCATGAGAAATAAGTTTGAAGATTTGGTGGAATTAGTTTAGCGCATTTTTGCTGTATAGACAATTTATTAAATATTTTTCATTTTATAACTGATCCTATATGCTAAATCTTTATAGGGTCGCTTATTACTTTAGATTTAATCTGAGAACTTTTACTGCATATAAAAAAAAATTATACATAGATATCAAGTGTAATCATCAAAAGTTTATGAATTTGTATCTTTTATTGTTTAGAAATTAACATGACTTGAAAGAGAAAATAAAAAATGAGTATAATTATATACCAACAAATGAAATTATTAATGATCAAACTCATTATCTTTAAAAAAATTAATTTTTTTTTATTAATAAGACCCTTAAACCAGGATAAATTCAACTTTGTCTATTCATTAATTCATTATCATTAATTAAATTTCTTTTTTCTGAAGCTAGTTTAAAAATAATTAGTCAGATTTAAAGATTTTTTTTCTACAATTTACTCAAAACGACTGTAACAGTATCCAATATCCTATTTAATTCCTTAAATATTTTTTATTTATTCGAGGGATTTTTTTTTTCATGTTACATCTGTATTTTAATTTTATTTTATATTTAAAAAACAACGCATGTTTTTTTTTAAATTAAAAAGAAACATTTACTTGATGTCTTGCTTTTTTTTAATCGTAATTATAGAAATATAAATATATTTTTTTCATTTTGTTTTCAAAAATTTGTTCTGAATTTAAACGGCTGAAAAAGATCAGAATTTAAATAAAAAAATATTCTTCAAATAAAATATCTCTTTTCATCGAACTTTTTTATTTACACATTTATGATAAGAATTTTATGTTACGTAATTATTTCTACGTTTGTATTTATGTATTTATCAATAAATATACAAATTTATATACAAATAACATCCATAAGATACAAGTTAGGAAAAAAACTTTTGCTGGCAGAATGCTTACATACCTTATTTTTCCTTTTTTGTTAATAAATCCGTTTAAACGCATTTCAATTCATATTTTGTTGAATATTTATTTATTATATATTTAATTTTGTATGCTTCTGTTATTTTTTTGATATCATATGACCCCCGTACTTGAATAATAAAATAAATATAATAACCTTTCCACGCTGCCACACATCATTTACTTTTTATTTCTAATAATGAACATTAATTTAAACATTTTCTATGAGTTTAGATGCTATTATATACTTCTCTTTAAATACAATATTTGTTTAAATTTGCTTACAATTACTCCTGATAATTTTGAATAAATTTTTTATAATTATTTACAAGGTTTTAAAAATTAAAAGAACCACTAAAAAATTATTGCACCATATATTTTTGTAAACACTTTTCATATTTTACTAAATTTCATTTACAGTTTTCCTCAGTTTTAGATTAGAATTTAAAAATCAGCATGAATAATATTAACTTACTATAATAGCAAATTACATTTACTCGTTTGGAAAATAAATTGCCTACTTCTTAATAAGTAGAACATTTATTTAAATTTGCTTACAATTACTCATAATTTTTTTTATTTTCCATGAATAATTTTTTAATAATTAATTATAAGGTTTTAAAAATTAAAACGACCACTAAAAAATTATTGCACCATATATTTTTGTAAACACTTTTTATATGTTAGTAAATTTCATTTTCAGTTTTCCTGAGTTTTATATTAGACCTTAAAAATCAGCAGGAAAAATATTAACTTAATTGCAAATTGCATTTTCTAGTTTGGAAAACAAATTGCCTATCATTCTTTTATTTTTAGCATTCAGGCATAACTTTTTTTCAACTTAATTCACTATACAAGAATACATACATAACAAATACGTATTGTAACTTAACAGTTAAATAACAGAATCAGAACTCGAAGAAATTAAATAACCAAATGCATAAAATAATCATAACTCATAAATCACTTATTTCGCAAAAAAAACAATTTTCTGAAAGCACTTTTCACGCGCATATATATATATATATTTTACTTTCTGCTATATCCTAGCGTGATTATTTAGTGCTTAAAAACATGTTACACAAGAGTATAGCATGTTTCCAGGTTGTTTGGTCCTCTGCTCTTGCAGAGAGCGAAGCTTTAATTGCTTCATTGCGTGTGCTTTTCAACAATTGAATCTAGAGAGAGAGCACCGCCAAAAAGTAGTTGAAACTGATGCATGGAAATATTATTGTGGTGTTACTAAGAAATAACAAGTCCGGCATTGATATGAAAATGATTAATTTTATTGGCCGTGTATGCGTGTAGCATTTGGCAAATTGAGATAAATTTTATTCTTTTTGATTGGTCAATTTGATTTCAAACATATATGAGCGTTTTTAATCAAGATTGTTTTAATATTTAAAAAATTTTGAAAATAGGTGGTTCTAAGAGCTTGGTTTTAATAAATGTAATACTTTGTATCATATGTTGTTTTTTTTTTAATATATATTATATGATTACGATGCTTTTAGTAAAGATTTATTCTAGTAGAACCTTTTTTTTATGCATTAATGTATTATTTTTTAATTATTTTTAAAATTATTTTCCGCATCATTACACATAAATGATTTAAAAGTTCATATGCAACGTCTCTTTGTTTTAGCTTTCTCGTGCTGAGACTTTTAAAATGTTGGCAAAATTATCAAAAATTCTGAAAACTTTAGTATTTAAATGTCTTCCGCTCTATAAAATAGTTTTTAACAATTATTTATAGTTTTTTATAAATTTATTTAATGGTAGTTGTAATAGTTCAATTGTATGGTGAAAAAATTTTTGTATTATTTTAAAGAGTATTTTAAACGTCAAAAGACAAAATTTTGACAAAGTAGGTCAAATAGTTTCTGAATTGACGAATTTTAAAAATTTGTTTATTTAAAATTTTGATTTTTCGAGAACTGTTCGAATGATTTTGTTCAAATTTTGTATTTTGTCATCTAAAATAGCATTCTTTAAAGTTATGGGGAATTTTGGAGATCTTACAATTTAAACTATTCGACTATTAATAATTGAATTAATAATAATAAATAATTATTAATAACTATTTCTGTATGAAATTATTTTTAGATAAACTAGTTTTATAATTCTGTGCAAAATATTATTAATTCGCTTAAAAAGCTCTAGAGACATGACAAAATATAAATTTAACATTAAGGGGCCCAAACTTTGGACCGCTCTCCTTGCCAAACTATTGGGTCCACAGTTTCCAAATGGCTGCTACCCTTTATATTTTGAGGTTCTGGAACCCAAATCTATCAAAAGGATACTTAAGGAAAGGTTAAAGTCATGTTTATTCACAGAAAGTACGCTTTTGTGTCTTATTTCGTAACATAAAATATCGCCCGCACAAATGAATTGGCATAGTTGATGTCACCCCTTCAAACCATTAAGATTGAGGCCTAGAATGTGAAGATCCGGTCATTAGATCGAAAGTTACAAAGAGTGTTTCGTTTTCTATTTTGAGCACTGTGCGAACCTTTTATTGGATTTATTAGATATGTGTTTGTAGTTTATAACATGTTCATTTTAATGCTTATCTTTTAGTTAAATTAATATATTTCACATCAATTAATATCTTTCACATAATGCTGGGAACGTTGGCAAGGCTGTAAAGCCTTTTAAGTGAATCGTTACGCTAATTTTCCGAATTCAAAATTAATCGACACCAAGTAATTTATTCTTAAATGTTAAAAATCTTCACATGACCTATTTTACCAATTAAACCTGCTTGTTTCATTCGAATAGCAGAGTTATCAGGTGATACAACTTTGTAAGAATCTAGTTTTACCAGATCATAAAACAATTTTGCCTAAAACTAACAATTAATCAAATTTTCTTTAACTTTTCCGTCTACAACGAATAAGTACTATAACTAGTTGCAACTCTTTGATCACCAATAAACCTTTACAAATCGGAATTAGTGGATCTCAAAATTTTCTGCAGCTAGTAATCTGTTTATCTTCCGTCATGCATACATGCAAAGAGGTTTCAAATTGGATAGGGTAGAGCTCTCAGCCCCTCGTTCATCCCCCGGAGAAATTTGAGAGCAGGGGCTACTTTAAACCTCAACGCTTCAGAAGTTTCGTGAAAAATACGAGAGCCCATAGGATCTCTTTAATGGAATTTTGAAAGCACGCTCTATAAAACATTACTTGGTTTATTACTATTCGAAATTAATTAACTGTCAGGCACTCTTAGAAGTTTGGAACGGTAGGCCATAGGTCATTCTTAATGGAAAATGACGTCACGTGCTCCCGTTCGAACGGTTCTTTCATTCACTGGGTTAGCCTTTTACGAATTACTTCGCCCAAACACGACGTCATAAATATAATCAAAGTTTTAAAATCGATATTCCAAGCAGGCTTGATTTATTTAAGAAGAAGATAAATTCTCTGCAATCACATAACTTGTTTTCCTAGCTTTAGTTTGTGCCAACCAAAGACAACTCCAAAGGTTTGAGAGATATTTCGTTGAGAAACGCGTTAAAATTTCTCGTTTTAATTCTTCGCTGTAACTCTATTGTTTAAAATGTTTTGAGAGGGAATTCTAAAAATTAATTCAAAAATTAATTTTAATGCCTTAATAAAATCACTGCATATTAGTTCTTGATACACTCAGTGGCCACCTTATTATAACATTTGACGGTTTTATGTAAATAAGCTAACTATTGTAACGCAGTGCTGCCGCTAAGAAACTAGTGCTGTGCTTGATTAAAAACTTCATACACTTTAAAAATATATAAATTAGACATGCAATCGGCATATTTCAAGCTTCCAAAAATAGGCGCCCATTTTCAAAACTTTCCAAACTTGAATAAGAAGAAATAAAAGTGAGTTGAAATATAAAGCCTGAAAATTGTCGATGAAAAATAAATTCTGTTTCGAAAAATCTGTTCTACCCCTCTCGGCTACTGTGGTTTTTCTTGTTCTGTTTTTCATCTTTTTTTCTTACTCGGTTTTATTTCTCACCTTTTTTTTCTATTTCTGGTTGGCAACATTACTTTTTATATTTCAAATCACTTTTGTTTCTTCTCATTTACGTCTGTCAAGTCTTGAAAAGGGGAGTCCATTTTTGAGCGCTCTAAATATGTCTACTGTTATTTCCAATTCATATATCTTTGTAGAGAAAAAAGTTTTTTAACCAAGTTGTATGTCACCGCTTCAGTTTTTTTGGGATTATTTATTTAATATTTAGTATAGTGCTAGTATATTATTTAAATTTAATTACCGAAGGATTATTTTTTTCTACTTTATAGAAATCTTAGCTTTCTAAATAAATTTAGATTATGTTTAAATGCGCATTTAAAATAAGAAATTCTAAAAATAGATTTAATAATAATTAAAACTAGTTATGTTTTCTCGATCTCTAATAACAAGATTTTAGATGCATTTGTATTAAAGTACATACTTTAAAAAGATGCTAAAATATTATTGATATTTACTTTGGTAGATTCGAAATACTAGTTTTTCTCTGCCTTACTTTTTTCCCATAGTTACCTTAAAAAAAATGTAAGGTATTTTTGAGGATTATTTGAAGTTGTTTCATGTTTTTAAGGTTGATTTAAGGTTTGTTTGCAGTTGATTTAAGAAACCCTTCTTGGTTCAACCTCCCAAGGTTTATAAAGGAGATTTACTCACACTTGAACCTGCCATAGAGCAACCAGCTTAGAATGGTTGTTCTTAAGGTGAACATGTTAGGCTTTCTGTACTTCAAGCAAATGAGTATATTTAAAGTGGGAATGATTTCACTCAATTTTATTTAAAGGTATTTCTGAACTATGTATGAGGTTGATTTTATGAGGTGTAAATGAAGTTGAAATTGAGGTTTATTGATGAGGTTATTTTGGTGCAAAACCTAACCTCAGTTTCACCCTCGGGGGTATTTTTTTTACACCTGTTACTCTCAAAACAACCTCAAAAACAACTTTTTGTAATAGTTATCCCTAGCTACCCGCAGGAATTTTCTTTCCTGTTTAATCTATGCTAAACGCATATTGATCATGTTTTCATATAAATTTATTTTCAAGTTTTTCAAAAGATAATGTTGAGAAAGTTTGTTTACAACTTTTAAAAGTCACATATGAAATTTATAACTGCAAATTTTCGACGCACAAATTACATAAATAACAAAAAATAATAACAAAGAAGCTGTAATATGAAAAATAAAAACTCAAAATAAACCTCATCTAGAATCAGAAGGAAAGTTAAAATCACTATATTTCTATTTATTTTTTTTGAAGGGAAAATATGCTATCCTATTTTTTTACAACTGACTCTACCTAAATTTTTCCCTAGGAAAACTTAGAAAAGAAATGTTTTGGAGATAGAAATTTCTAAAGAGAAAAGAAAATCCATAATAATATCGTCGCTTTGGCTTCAGTACACACAAGTTCCAACACAAAAAAAAATATATTCTTTTGTACCCAAACCCTCCTTTAGAAAATTGTTGTCGAAGTACATGTAGACATTTTTACATTTCAATCATGGAAGAAAGAAAAAAATTCCAAAACTCTGAATCTTTTCTAAAATAGAAAAAAATTTATAATAGTTTCTAGTAGCAGGTAACATCGACTCCCATGCCTATATTGGAGCTAAAGTTAAGTAAATACAGCCAAAAGATATGTGGAAGAAAATTCAAATGGAAAATTCCCATCTTCTAGAATTGATAGCATTTCACATACTAACATCCGAACTTTTTTAAATCTGTTTTTTCTAGGTGGAAGCTATCAGTATTTGATGTCTGCCAATGAAAATTCCGATCTGTAAAGTCAATATTGGAAGAAACCTTGCTGAATGAATACAGTTTTCGAACACCGTATTTATTCTTAGAGATTTCGATACTTATAAGAAACCGAGAATATATTTTGGGGATTAGAGAGTTCAAACATCTTATATATTTTCTCTGTATAAACTAAAACTACGTAATATTTATAAGTTCATACTTTTATGTCAATAAGACGTAACAAGAATAAGCCACATTAATACATATTTTTCTTTTTTTAAAGTTTTGTTTGAGTTCATGAAGTTCTTTCTTTTTACTTTAATAATACAAGAATGAATTGCATGAACCCATTCAAATAGCTTTCCAAATTAAACTCTGTCTAAAGCTTAAAGATTTATAAATCTGAGTTATATATATTCTTTTACAGCATTTATAAAAATGTAATCGATTACTGTAACTAATCTCACTGTTATTAAAATTATACACTGTAAAAATTATACTGTAATTATTACACATCTCATTTCTGTAAAAACCGATTTCATGACTCCATGTTGGATTTTAAAAATGGTGCGTAGTGTTTACCAATCTCAAAACTTCAATGTTAAGTTGAACAAGTACTTACAGAAATTGAATTATTTTAATTTATTTTAATATTCTGAATTTTAAAAAAAAAATTTATTGCTCATTAAAATCTTTGAATGCTTGTGTAATTTCAGAAATCTAGATAACTAAGTGTGTTTATTTAGTGCACTGGGAAAAATATTATGATCTAAACTACCAGAATATAGTAAAATTAATCGTGTTTTTGGCTCCAAGAAAACATCTACATCTCGGTAATTTTTACCGAAGCGCTGTGGTAATCATTTTGGTAAAATTAAAAAAAAAACTATGTGTAATTTTTTTACCAGATTAATAGTTTTGTAAAAAATTTGTTAAAATTTGGTAATTTTAATGAAACCTTAAGGCTTGTCGTAAAAACCATTTATTCGGTTAAACTTACTTTTCAGTTATGTAATTATTACTAAATGTGTGATAATGTCTCGTTATGGTGCCACCTGTTGGAAGAGTAACAAAGGTCACTGAATTCGAATTAAATTGAATGATTTTTTATTTCTTTTCTTTTTCTGTCAAGAAATTAAGCGAAAACACAGGATTGAAAATGAATTGAAGTATGTAAGTTATTATTTTTCCGTTTTAATGTATTTTTACTGTGGTAAACTGTTGCCCAAAGAAAGATCCTGAATTATAATTTTGAAAACCAAAATTATCAGTAAACTGTTGCCATACAAGCAGAAAAAATAACCAATAAATGGTTAAAAATTCCGTACATTTCAGTTTTATTATTAACCACAATTATGGATTTTTCTATCAGAAATATCCTTACCAAGCAGTACGATAATTTTACCTGAATTTTTTTCTCCATATAAGGAAAAAATTGAAAAAGTCGTATTGATTGACAGCTTAAACGGCAAAAATTAGCCTTTTAAATACACAGGGTAAATAAATTAAACCTACAATACACTTCTTGTTATTCAACCTAATTACATTCCTTTGTAATTTTCATTTATTCAACAGTAAAACAACAATCAACTGAGCTTTGTTTAACTTCTTTTTTTATCTTAGAAATTTGTTTTCCAGAAAATCTTTAATCTGAGACAGTAACCTGACATATGATATTTCTTTTTATCCGAAATACTAAAAAAAAAATTTTTAAATAAAAAAGACAAATAAAACATTGGGCAGTGACATTTTGGAAACGCATATTTGACGTACAAGTGACGTCTGACAGTGTTTGTAACGTAATTTGCAAACGCCATTGCAACCGAAGTCACAAACTTCTAAAAAAAAATGAAAGAATTTGATAATTTCTCCGCGCAGAAAAAAAAACGTCTGGACTATTGCCAAAACCAAACGATAAGTGGGCAAAAACTAAACTTGTCAAATGTTCAAAACATATAAAGAGACACTTTATTTTGATAAAACTTCTCCTTTCTACAAATATTTTGTAGCTAATTATTTTTACCAAACGATTACTTATAAAGATATCAAGTAACATATAATTACACAAGTGAATATTTTTTTTTCGTAAAAAAATGCCAATTTAATTTGAGTGTGTTTAAAGCTTTTTGTTTTAGTAAAAAAAAAATAACAGCAAGATAATAACACGAATATTTTATTTGCCTGAGTATTTATTGAACGAATATGATCAAAAATAACGTTGTTCCATAAAATATTTAATTTTTGTAGAAATGTAGAAGGTTTTTTTTATTGTAAAAAAGAAAAATCTCTATTAATTGTTTTTTTTTCTTATCTCACTTGTATTTTAATAAATAATGAGAGTTCAAAAAGAACATACTTATCTTCCACAATTATTTTAAGCAATCATTTATCACAGATAAAAACAAGAGTATTTTTACTTAGGCTACAAGAAGTTTTATCAATTATTAATAAAATTGGAAACGTGCAAGAGACGTCACTGTAGATATATCATGGCTTGTTAAATTGTAGATTAATCTTAAAACAAAGTAAGTTCAATTCACAACGTGACGTCACTTACAGGTATCCAATTTAATCTGATTTACATCACACCACGAGGCATAATTACTTCATTTCTCCTCGGGTTGCAAGTATGAAATTCTTAGCCTAAATGAAGAAATTATCGCCAAATAAAGAAACAAAACATCATAATCAGTCAAAATACATGCTAATACATAGAAAATTGCCTGTGTATTTGCTGTTGTCCTTATAGTCAATTCATAAGAAATTCAAAAGGGAATCACCACATTTTGCGCAAGCAGCTGGTTTGACAGCATTACAAATATTTTCCTTTATTAGTAACACATTGCTATGGCAACCACAACTCTGAGAAAATTTCTTAGTTTATATCTTTTAAACCCTCAATCCCACACTTTCGGCTACACTAAAATGCAGTTTGCTGCTAAAATCATAATTATCGTTTGTTTGGCTGATCGGTTGAAGCGAAAAAAAATTATCAAATAATTTCGTTACAAATTTTATCGAATGGCAACACTATCTGGCCAAAAGTATCAGGCCACCCAGTGGTATGAACTTAGAGCCACCCAGTGGTATGGACTTAGAGTGTCCTGAAGCATATATTAATATGATGTTGGTCCTTCTTTTGCATAGATGACAGCCTACACACGTCTTGGAAGACTTTCCACCAATTTTTTATAGGTGGCCAAAGGAATTGACTTCCACGCTTCCACCACAGAGTGCTTGCAGTGAGGATGGTTGATTTACTCTCTAATTTGTCCAAAAGGTGTCCTATTGATTTAAATCAGGGCTCTAAGAAGGTCAGTCCTGTTTTTGAACACCCATTTTGTCAAACCACGTTTGTGTAAGTCTCGATGCGTTAATGGAACAGTTTTCCTGCTGGAAGAGAAATGTACCTTCCCCGAAATGCTGCAATCGAGTTGGGAGTGAAGCATTGTCCACAATGTCCACAATACATCTCAGAGTTCATGTTTCCAATCACAGGAATTAACTGACCCAGGCTTTCGATTGCGCATCAAATTGTGTCACCAGCCAGAACCACTTTTTAGGGGGTGTTCGGATACTTTTGGACAATAGTGAGCATAAATATATAGCACATAATCAATCATATGAGAATATTAAAATTAAAACTCTCAATTATTATCATTCTTAAATAATATTTTTTCTTAAAAATTATAATTTAAAAAATAAAATTATAATAATAAAATTATAATAATTTATCAAGGACTTACTTTAAAATATCTGTGATTTTATTTAGCTTCAAATTTTACTAAAAAAATAATATTTAAACATTATAGGAGAGATATAATTTATTTCAATTTATATAATAAATATTTTTTTTCAATTTAGGTGCACGGAGAAAAAATTTGGTGATATTACGTACTATAAAGTAATGAGATTTTTGGGGTGTTTTTTTAAAAAAAGAATGTTAATAAAACTAAAACATATGGTATTTTAACCATCAATGTTTATAGTGTCAAATTCATATAGTAAGGTTTTACTCGAAATTCTGATGATCAAAATTATAGTTCTTATTCCACACATTTAACAAAAACTGCAAAACTGAAAAGTAAATTTAACCGAATAAATGATTTTTATGCCTTATTCTAAGGTATCCTTATAAAATTACCAATTTTTACCACTTATTACATAAACTTTATTTTGTTAATTTTACTAAACTAATTACCAAGGAGCTTTGGTAAAAATTATCGAAATTTTTAATTTCCCATGAAGCCAAAAACATAGCAAATATTTACCATATTCTGGTAGTTATGGCCAAGCATTTTTCCCAATATACAAAATAACAATATGCACCTTATATTCTAAGTTTATTAACTGCTAAATTTCAGACAAAAATACTTTAATACCTTCAAATTATTCCGAGATAAAAAATGTAACTGAAATAAAAAATTCTAAAAACAATATTTCTAACTATTTACTTTCTAGAATATTCTTCTTTCATTAAACTGATTTTAAATTCTCTAGCGTTACGGCGCTAATCCTTTTAATCAAGTGAAAATATATCGAGAATCTATTTTGTGGATACTTTTAAGCAAATTAAAACTCTTACAATGTTAAATGGGGAGATTTTTTGGGAGATTCGATTAATATGCATCAATTAGTATCAATAGAAAAATCATATAATGTGATTTTATTAAATAAAATTCCGTACGTAATGCCTTTAATTTATGTGCAAGAGTAAAAAAGTTAACGTCATCTTTATTCGAACACAAAAAAATAACTTTTTAAGGAATATTAAAATAATAGAAAATCTTTTGCGCTTTTATTGAAAAGCAGATGACTATTATAAAATGACAGTCTCTAATGAAAACGGTCTTTCTATAAACCTAAACTCTGATAATACTTCTTTGATTCTAAAGAAATGAGATCCAAAAGCATGGTTCCGAATCTTTTCATAAAACTTTTCTCTTTCACAAAGATACTTCCCCATTCAATAAAAAGAAGGAAAAATATTCAAATGAACCAAGTAATGTCAAAGCCCCTGCTTTAACCATTTAAATGAGGACAATGTTCAGCTAAATCTCAAATCCTCGGCCTTACATTTTGGTTAGCTTCTCATTATATTTTGTCTTCATCCATTTTCAGGAGGAAAAATATTTCCCTTTTACTGCCCCTGTAGGGATGTTTTGTCAGATATTTTTCCCTAATCTCCAGCTTGCCTGTAAAAGGGGCATTTTAATGCAAAACAGCTTAGCTGAAAAGACTAAAACTTTAATGTAATAATTCTGTAGATAGGAAGAAAAGCTTGCATAAGTTTTGTATTAAGTAAAAAGAAATAATAATAACCAGAAAGAAACCAAAATTTCCCTCCCTTACGCATTGAAAGAAATTTATTCTTTATACATTTGCGTTCTCTTCGGCAAAAGTTACAGTTACGTAAAAAATTCCGATGCAGAATCGCTGCTGAAATCAAAAGATAATGACTTAGAAAAGATAAACGACACAGAGAGAAAACGTTGAATATTTCTTTTGAGTCTGCTCCATTTTTTCTGATTTTTCTTTTAAAAATAGTTGGCAACAGTAACAAGAATAATATTTTTTGAACTTTGGCGAAAGACCTGTTAGCCGTATCGTTTGAGCCAGATGCAACAGTCTAAACTTCAATGCTTTCTGCACCATTTTTTTTCTTTTTATTCTTCGTTTCCCAAAGCTTTTTTAAAAGCATTAAGAAGCTACAGTACATTAGGCACATTATAAGCCATTAATTTTCGGCAGTGAATTTGAAAGATTTTTTTTCTTTGAATTATAAGTTTGAATTTGGCAACACAATCACGTTTTGAGCATTAAGCTGATCTCAAGTTCATACATCGAACGTGATGTAGGAATACTTTTGGAATTTTAATAAAAAGTATTAATTACTTTTAGTCGCTTCTACTCGTTGCAGGTTGTAGCTTATATTTTTTTAATGTTTAAAATCTCAAAGTTTAATGAGTTGAAGTTCTTAAAACTTAATAGGATCATAAGAATCTTCCAAGGTTATTAACCACTTATTAAAAGTTTATAATGTTCTTTCGATACTCAGAGCTAATTTTACTTTTATTTTTATGCTATTAAAATGCAACCACTCGAATCCAAATAATGCCTACTTTACTTTCTAAAGTACGTTAAGAGATTTTTAATAAATCTAATTTTTTTTTAATATTTGCAAACTGTTAAAAAAATAATCCCAAAAAACTGAATTGGTAAGATAACACCAGATTAAAAACTTCATTTGCTTCAAAAATATGCGAATAGGAAATAACAGTCGACAAAATTCAAGCGCTCAAAAATAGATTCCTATTTTAAGGAATTGTCAGACGCAAATAATAAGAAGCTAAAATTATTTAAATACTAAAACAAATATTTCAAATACCCTTTGTTTTTTCTCATTCACATCTGCAAGTCTTGAAAATGGGTGCCTGTTTTTGAGCGCTTGAAATACGTCGAATTCTATTTCCCATTTATATATTTTTGAAGCTAATGAAGCTTTAAATTAGGTAATTTTAAACTGTTTTTTTTTTAAGATTTTTATGGATATTTGTTATTATTAGATTCTAAGAATTTTTTTTATTCATTTTAAATTAACAAGATAATAATCAGTATCCCTATAATATATTTCCCCTTTACTATCACTGACATAGTTCATTTGTTGCAGACATGAATAAAAAATTTATTTAAAAAATATTTCATAATTACGTTTTGATTGAGCAATACCTTAAAAACGTTACAATTATAGGTTTTGTTTAATAACTTCGCTTATACAAATTATCAGTATTTACTATATTTTTATACACTCTATAAGAGCTACTACTCATTTATAAGCAAGTATCAATTGTTTTTTTTTACTTTGAATAAACGTATTAAATTGATATGTTTTAAAAATTCCTAAATTTGTAACAAACTAATGTGAACAACGTTTAAGAGTACAAAAAATATTTATAAATGCAGACAGCTGTTTCGGATGCTCAAAAAGCAACCTGCATCAGTGCAACAGAAAGAAATGAGAGAAAACAGGGTAAAATTATAGAGAAAGGTGACGTCACAAGGGGGGGGTAGAGCAACGGCCAATAGGAGTTTTCCCTGTTTTCTCTCATTTGCCCCGTTTTCCGATTCGTATTTCTCCAATTTACCCTGTTTTCTCTCATTTCTTTCTGTTACACTTTTAGTGTTTGGAAGGATGNTGGATAATGATGCAGTCACAAGTAGCAAGTCAACTGTTCAATGTGGACCATCCAACGAAGTAGGCGTTACTGCCGATGTAGGCGTATCCAGATCAAAGTGGGCCTTTTTGCCAAGGTAGGCGTGTTCACATCACGTCCGGGTCACCATCTTTAGTGTTTGGAAGGATGTGGAAGATACCAGACATTTTATAACTATAACTTAGTTTATTTCCTTCATAAACAACTAAAATACTAAAAAGAGTTGTACAAAATAAAGTCTATCATCAGAGTAAGTGGGAAGACATCAGTAATTCGGGACAAGGTGGCTTAGGTACTGCATACATCTCCGGGGGAGAGCTGAAGTCGAAGTGGCATACTGATCGTCGGTGAGCTGGTTTTTATCCTTCTTGAGTGCAGGCGCGCAGTCCGGGAAAAGCTGATTTGCATCTTGAGAGATCGGTTTCTTCCAACCGCGTTGCATTTTAAGGAAGATGACGTTCTGTGTGACGTTCGATGTGATGAGTCTTTGATGACGCCACACACTGATGAAGGTTGCCTTTTGAGCATCCGAAACAGCTGTCTGCATTTATAAATATTTTTTATGCTCTTAAACGTTGCTTACCTCAGTTTGTTTTTTAGCACAAAGGTCACCCACTTGTGTATTTATTTCCTAAATTTATAGTCCTAGTTTATGAAAAAAGATATTTCCTTATTTTCCTTTCTGAGTTTTTTTATACGTTATCAGATAGAAAAAAAATAATACTTCAATTCGTAAACTTTTATTTAAACATTTAGCAAAATTGAAATCAAAATATAAAACTCCTTAAAATTCCCTACTTTAATTTTCATACCAGAGTCATCTTAGTCATAATTTTTTACTCTTTAGTTAGAGAAAAATAAAATCCAATTAGGTTTGTTTCATCAATATTTAATTTAAAGATAATAAAACTCTTATCATCACGAAACATCCATTTATTATTTAATATTTTTATCAATAATCTAAAACATATACTTCAAACGGTAATTCAATAATATATGAGTACCAGACTGTACTCTTTCAAAAATTTATTATACTCCTGCTACCTGTTAACAATAACAAAATATACGAGGATATAAAAACTAACCAGACAATATCGATTATGCTTTGTAATAAGCATTCTTCTAAAAGTAATATATATTTAATAATCATAAAATATAATATGACAGAATCAATCATAAAACAAAATTTAATCACTTTAACGGCTTCACGTGGGTCCATAAAATACTTTAACGAATTTACATTTACTAACTATTCTTGACTGATAAGAAAATTGATAAAATTATAAATTTTACGAAGTAATAAAAATATTCTCGAAGAAATGTTTTCTTATGAACCTTAAATAGATTCTAAATATCAAACTTAGTTGTATAGAAGGAAAAAAAGATATATTGTATAATACTGTTTGAATATGAGGTATACTATTTAAAAATCGTCAGTTAAAAGAATATCAAAAAATTATAATTTTTTAAATGTTTTAAAAATAAATTTAGTAGCATATATTCCTTTAAATATTCGATCGTTTTTTCCTTAAATTTCTCTAGTTTTAAATTTATTTATTTTAAATGTAGTTATAAAAGGCATTAAGCAAAATTATTTAGCATGTATTTATAAAATGCAATGAAGGCATTGAATTTAACGTAAATATTAAATAAAAATCATTAATATTGAATATTTTTTAAAGAATTTTTCGTAAACAGTTATTTCGTATTAAAACTAATTTTCACATATGCATTGGTGTTTTTATAATAATAATAAAATCAATAATTTGGTACAGCTTGATTAAACAAACGCTGTTTTTTTGAACAAAAACATCGCTAAACGAATTACACGTTTTCTTATAATAAAAAAACTTCGCTCTTAGTTCAAATAGTTATATCAATTTCTTAAAGTAGTCAACTAAAAAAAGTAAAAATCTGCATTTAAAAGTGAATTAAATTCAGAATAAATTGAAAAGTTTAACCAAAAAAGGTTAAAATCATCTTATATTGCCTCACACGTCTTTACTTTTAGTGAAAATAACAAATACAAGTACATAGTTCAACCACAGCTTAACTACATCTCCTAATCATATTTTATAAATAACAGCAAACACCAAATAAAAGTTACGTCTGTTTTATAGCTATGTAAATATTTTAGGACCACTAATTTACTAATTAAAAAATTTAATTTTGAGTATAAAAATTTCTAAGCAACTTAAGTTTGAGATTACTTTTAAACAAAATTTCTGTTGATCTAAATCTATTGATTACTTTAAAAAAGAATTTGATTGAAACGCATTTTTAAACTTATACACGAAATGTATTTTAACCCAACAAAGAAAACTTAATATACAGTATTCTAAATCTCATTTGGAACTATAAAAAAAGAAAACATTTTTCTCCATTCTTACAAATAAAATATTAAAGCATTTAATACAGACATTCAAAAGTTCCTTGTGTATATTTTCTCTTTTTAACCTTATTTTTTCTCCTGACTGATTCTCAAAAATTTTCCCTTTCCAATTTCCTTTTCCCACTTTTTTTCCCTACCTTCATCTACTCTTTGATATTTTTCTTCCCCTTTCGTGTACAGTTTGAAAAATGCTTCTCGGTTCGAAATGTCAGTTGGATATTTGTTATAACAACCAGCATCAGCAGGGATAAGGGGCAAAATGAGACACAAAACTTTTACCTCAAAGTATGTTTTTATTTATATGGATGTCACAGTGCAAGAAACATAATGCTGATTTTTTCCCATTTTTTTCCCTTTCTTTGCCAAGTTACCATATTCTTTTTTTTTCCTCTCTCTGACTCTTACACACGTCTGTTTCCGCTCTGATGTCCCTGGAGTTTACAATGGATTCCATGGAATTTTTGAAAAATGATTTGGGGTTTTGAGTTTATTTTTTAGAAAGTGAGGGAAAAGCTTACTTGTGGCTCTCTTTAAAAAAGATCTGAGACTTTGATTTACATAAAAGCTTTGAAAAAGATTTATCATCAGACCTTGGGGATTTGTTAGCATCAGAAATACCCTTAAAAGGGATTAAGAAGGGGAAAACAAAACCTCAGAAAGCTTACTTAAATAATGATTCTAAGAACGTAAAAATTGTGAAGATGTTGTGTATCTTAACAACTTATAAATATTCTATTTGAACTAGAGATTCGAAAGTGAAACGAATACTTGCAATTATTTATAAGATGGAATTTCGCCATGATATATTTTTGTGTTATTTCTACCTTACAAACAGAAACTCTCAAGGGACGGCAATTCCGTAGGGTATAGGTTTGAGATTAATGCAAACCAAATGATTAATTCAATGTCTTAAATAAAGTTTCATTCAAAATTCAGCTTAAAAAATATCAAGTAAAGCGGAAAAAAATTTATCTCAAGGGACAAAGATCAAACACAATTGAGGGAATCAAATTTAAAATATTAAAGCTCAGACTATTCAAAGTGTATTTTTTAAAACTGAGATTATATACTAGTTAATATTAGCTAGTTGAGCTTTGGTTAATGTTTAGTTAGACAAATTTTGCTTTTAATTTTAGAAAGCGCTAAATTTAAATTTATGGTTGTATTGTTTCTAATGGGTTGCATACTTTAAATTTTAGATAGGATTTAAGAACATGGTAGGGATTCAAATTTCTGAAGATTAGAGTACCTACTGTTTTCAATTTTAAAAAAACATGGTATAATTAAAATATTTGAAGATTTCAAAAATAGTCAAACTTTATAAATGTTAACTCTATGAGAAATTTATAAATACAAGAAATTCAGTGAAAAGGTAACATACATTTTAATTTTATACGAAAATTTAAGAAAATAATCCATGTAGTAATTAATTACCGCGCTTAACCCTTTGACGCACACAGGACACTGATGTTCTTATTATATATTTTTTTCGGAGGCTCTAATTTTAAGTAAAAATATATTTTATCAGTTTTTAAACATGTAAATCAGTCTAATGTTAACTAAAATTTCTTAGATTATGTTAACTAAAATTTCTTATATTAAAATCCAAAAAAAGAAGTTAGAAAAAAAAACTTTTTTTTTCATTCATGTTCGAAAATTTATCAATAACTGGTTTTGCAAATTAAAGAAATTTTAATGATTAAGTGCTGTTCTCTCCAAAAACTAATTAACTGCAAATTATTTCACATTTGAAAAATTATATTTTTGATGTCAACTGTGTTTGAAAAATTTTGACTTAAGCGCAGAAAAAAACACCAATGTTTCGTGCTGTATTTTGTAACCATAAATTATTAAAATGCTAAATATAATATTTTTCACTTATTTTGACCTAAATTAATACAAAATAAGGAAAAAAATAAGAAAAATACATTAATTAAGAATTCTGAGACAAGGGATTAACATCACTGTGTTGTAAATAAACGTGATTGCTCTGTAAGCAGGATTTGATATTGACGAAATATAGTGGCAACCGACGCTTGTATTTTTAAATCCAAATCAATCATATTTTAATATTTAGTTAGTTAGAGTTAATTTCAGGCTAGTACTTACAATTAAAATTTTAAATTTCGTATATAAAACTAAATTATCAAACTTAAAAAAAACACGGCTTACATAATTTTCAAAAATTTATTGTAATGATTTAGTTTTACTCTACGAGAAAAGAGTAAATATTTTTTTATAAAGAAAACACATTAAATCACTTCATATCGATTCCCCTAAGAATCAAACCGTCAGGAGAAACTAAACAAATTTTATCTCAAATCACCACAAGTCTCAAGATTGCGACGATTCTAATAAACAATTCTCGACTTCAGAAAAATGTCCACCTTATCTTCGACACAATGCAACCGAGAAATACTTAAAAGGAAAAAAAATGAATGTCCAAGACAGAAAATTCCAGCTTGAGCGCTGTGAGGCAGATTACAAAGCTCCCCCTGTTGTACCCCAGCCACCCTAGACAAAGAGATAGACTAGCATGTCCTAGGTCCTTGAGTGATGTCCCTTCTACACTGCTTATCTGAAAAATTCGTAATCCTCAGTTAGTTTCAGGCTCTATAAGAGCTCAATCCGTCTTGTTTGGCTCATCGTTCCATCAGTAGTATATATCTTCGACCAGACTTATCTATGTTTCGTCAGCAAGACAGTGGGCACAATTCAATCATGAGGTCATGATAGAGATGCTCCACCCTTTATCTGTGGGTCAGGCTCTTAACCTATTCTTGTGGAAAGGAGGAGTTCTTCTTCATCATTCGACCGCTGACGATTGGGCGATTTCTTCTTACTTTTCGTTTTGATTTATGGCTCAGAATTACGACATCATCTATAGAAATGAAGTTGTCTTGATGCACAAGTACAATTTCTTTTTGTTTCTTTTTTTTTATCTCTTTTGGCTGACACTCAAGACCGTTTCTTCTTATGGCTTCTGAAAGCTGTCAATGGAGCGGTGATCTAGATTTCTTGAGTGATTGAAAACAGTTACTTGAGGAGTATTTGGTGTGGGATCCTAAATATACCAGCTATTAAAGTTTATGATGTAGTTCACTTCAGGCTCGGAAACTGATTGGGTTATTTACTAATAGCTCTCCATAAGTTGCACTTTCTCTTAAAAGTTTGGATATTTTAGACATTTCTTAAAATCATTCACTTGGGGAATAATTCGTGCAGACTTTTTAAATTCCTGATGTACTGGAGGAAGTGATATAACTACAATTCTTTATAGATGATGAATTATTTTAAGTTTTGGACATAGTAAAGCAGCATTTATTTGTTAAATTTAGGAAGAAAAAACTTGGTTTAATTATTCAAATTTATGACTAACATACTATAATGACACTTTCTTACTGGTTTTGCTCATTAGCTATTTTTGAAGAATGAATATGTTTCTTTGGTGCACACCTTCTTAAACTTGAATTATTACATAATATTAATAGGTACTTGCAACTACAGAAGAAAAATACAGCTGAAATCGCATTTTGAGTACGGTGTGTTAACGTTACAGCTATTGGGCTTCATTTCTTATCCGTCCGAATTACTTTTCGGATCAAATTTAATTGGATACCTTCAAGCTGACCATCGAACATGACTGGCTGCTGAAACATGGCATAAATGAATGCCATGATTTACCCACACGTGATACCTCTTGCAGGTTTCCAATTGTGTATGAATTGATGAAATCAAAATAGCGTTTAATTGGTGTTTAGAACTGATTTGAATACCAGGCTTGAAAGTGTGAAACTAATATTAGCGTGGACACAGAATGAAAAATCAATGTCTTCCCACACATAAATGTAATCCAATTTAACAGTTATGAAATCATTATGCGAAATGATTATCGGTCTAGAAGTCACGAAAATAACTAAACTTTTATAAGATCATTATAAACTTTCCTTATTTCAGTCGACTTAAACGCATTTTATTTCTCATGCACAGCTATATGAAACTGATAATCAACGAATAATTAGAATTTTTAAAACATTTTTTTTAACTGGTTATTTACTCGGAACGGATTTATTTAAAAGCATATCCATAAAAATCTTTTTATTATGCATTTTCTGCGGTAACATCTCACAGTATTAGTCTCATCTAGCAAATATTAACACAAAAGTTGAAATTAGGCTTAGGTAACTTTTACATCCGCCCCCTTCTACCAGATTCAAATTAGCCCAAGTCAACATCATTAAAATCGTCTTTGGCGAAATTTAACGATTGCGAGATCTTTTCCTCGGGACTTTAATACAAATGGAAAACAGCTTAAGGCTGCCTCTCCAACGTGCAGTTAGGGAAAGACGAGCATAAAAATTCTTTTCCAACTTCAGAAATGCCCGCCATCCTGACATCGATCGCCAAGACATTCCCTCCAGTAATGCCGTAACAAACACTGCCTAGACTCCTGCTTAACTTTTAAAACAAAACCATTTGGCTGGTAATAAAACTGCGTTTACCTGAAAACCTTCCTATTTTACTGCCGAAGTGAGTTTTAATTGAACTTAAACTCCGGGATTTAGTCACAAAATCCAGGCAACAATTGCCTTGAGGGCTCGTTATTTTAAACTGTACTAACGGAATCACGAGGACCCAAATGCTTCTGAAGGACAGTTTTTTTTTAGTCAAGTTTTCTCGGCTGTATGAAAGCCGTTTCATAATCCGGTTCATTTTGCAAAAGGATGCATTAATTCAGCTTCGTCGAAAGGAGTAAATGTTGTGTGAGGATTAAAAGCATAGTTGGGGAGGATTAGGGAGAGTGAAAAGTGTCATCAGTTGATATTTAGAATAAATGTATGCAAATGCATGCAGCATTTATAGACGGAAAATAAGGTTGCTTATAATTGTAATTTCCTTAATTATTTTTTCGCCTTTTTTATGCAAATCTCTTTGGTGTAATACAACTCAATAACAGAGATCATTAAACGAAGTGCCGATCGGCCTGTGTAGGGGGCAGGGAACGGTCCTTGCATCAGAAAGGTCCTGGTTTCGAATCCCGGGCAAGGCATAGAGGTTTCTTTCTCTCTCTGTGTGTTCCATGTCTTCTCTCCTTTGTGTGTGAATGTGACCCGCCCTATAAACGTACTGTGGTTGTGTGAGTGGTGTGGCAGAAGTCGAACTCCAGGCCATAGATGGCGTCACTGAGAAACAGGAACAATCGCACCCTCGCTGCCTAAAGCAGGCATACGACAACAAAAAAATTAAACGAAGTTCTTTTCTATTTTCATTAGAGAATATACAATAAGGAACAAGAAATGTTTATTTATTGATCAGAGATAAACACTTAGAACATTCTCGCTGCTCATATAAGATAATAAAAAAAACTTTCTATATTCTTATACTGTGTGCTGACTTGATAATACTGTTACTATTTATCAATAAAATCGTACATCATTGTCTCAAAATACAGTGTGTCCCACAAACGGGTTATAATTTGAAAAATAAATTGAAGGAATTCGTGTAGATATTGAATTGCAAGGTTTGATCAATCATATTTAGGAGACCAAATATTTACTCTCACCATGTTTTTAAATTATTCTCGAAGTTCGTCAACAGATGGTGCTGCTGACTGATGGAATTCTGTTTTTTTGCTGCTTGCCAGACTCAACAGAAATATTTGTACAAGAGTTTGTTGATTTCGTCTCAAATTGCTCTTGAAATTGGAAAATGTTGTTTTATAGACTTTATCAGATAGATGTGTCTTCTATTGATGAACTTTTATATTGATTTTAAAACAACTTGATCTAAGTAAAATTCCGTATTCCTGAGGACAACGCAGCAAACCGTTCATTTTTATCAAAGTCTGTTTATTTATTTATCTTTCAAATCTTTAACATTTCAAATGATTTTGGAACACCTGGAAATTCATGTCTAATAAATCACTTTATTATCCTTCCATCTAATCCTTTTATTTTAATCAATTTATCTATCCATCTATTTTAAAAAAAACCTTTCATTCTTTTTGATACTTCATTAAGTTATTCTAAGTTAATCTGTTGATCTAATCATTAAGTTAATCTGTTGATTTAACCAATAAGATTAAATTAATTGATGCAATTCAGTAACTTAAATCAGTTTATATGAATATTTTTTTTAAATATACAGTTCAGTGCCTGTTTATTTAAATCATTTTATTAAAGCAGGCATTTATGAAGTTTTGATTCTGATAATTTTGACTATTCACTCCGAAGCTCATAACCTTACAACATAAATGTTCAAATTTTAATTAAATATAAAGATCAAATGAAAAATTATTACATAGTATAGTATAATTAGCGATAAGAACCAAATTAAATTGTTTTTTTTTCCGAAGCAACAAAAAAAACTTATCACTTAAACTTGGTATTAAAGCAGAAGATATCAAAGAAATAGACTCCAATCTTTGTCTCGAAATCCACATCAAAGTTGATCACCTACTCGGACTCCACGAAATCCACTCTCTCCAAACCTAGAAGCAACAAGCTGGCTACTTCTATCCGGTTCGCAGTTATTCGACGTCTCTAGTAATTGCGTCTACGATTGAAAACGAGGTCACAGGCAGCCGTTATTTCTTCTTTTTTTAGAAAGGGTTAGTGCACATATACTTCTCGAATAAATTGGAAGAAGCGAGAGTATATCTGTATAGACGGATAAATGTACTGGAGAATTCGAGAATGCAACAAAACAGCAGGAGGAAGGGTAGAACAGGAAGAAGAAGAAAAAATAGAACTTCTAGCCACCTTTACCAGACCAAGTAGGCTATACTCTTTAATGCGGCGTTCCTGGTATATTACGTTGTCCATCAAGTTGGTTGGAAAGGGTTCATGAAGTTTACGATCTTTTTCCTTCGCAGACATTTCGTCGACGTTTTCGTTTTCTGAATTTTTTTTTACCGCTATCAGGCACTCTGTTTTTATCGATGGGATCGTTTGGATTCAGAATTCGAGTGAAATGGTTTTTTTCTCCTCCGCCTCCCCAGTTTTCTTGTTTTTTTTTCGTTCTTTAACCTTTTCTAAACTCTTTGAGGGAATTTCACTTTTTTTTTATACAAAGGAAAAAGTTGTAAAATTTTTTCAGACCATTATTATTCAGTCATCACTAAAAAAAAGATTGAACTGCTACTTTTGTTGGGTCAAATTAGAGGTGAGTTTTGAAAATTATGTAGCATTTCTTTTTTTCTAACTTTTTCCCTTCCATGATTAATCGAAAATACTTCGAAAAATATTTAGTCCAATTAGAGTAGATGGAATTTTTTTTCCGTCATGATTTCTAAGGAAAGTACAGAAAAAATATTATTACCTAAGCCATCAAATCTTATAGTATCAGATGGCTTGGACACATTTTAGATGGGATAACTCAGAGCTTGTTAAAAAAAAGTAATCTTCAAAATTGTGAAGAGTACCAAATAAGAGATGAAACTAAATTGATAGACTGCTTAGAGTCAGATCTCGAAGCACTAAAAATCAACCGATGGATTGTGGAGACTGGCCTGAACCGTTCGAAGAAGCTTGATAAAGTGGCATGAGTCTACAGTAAGCTGTAGTGCAATTGATGTAGCAAAACTATTGAAAAACAAAATTACACTTTTATGTTCTTCATGATGACGAAGGGTTTGTACCCTTAAAAATTAGTACTTTAATGGGTTGCTGAATCCAGGAGACAGCAATGAGACATCTAAAATGTCTTACATTTTACACAGAAAATAAGAACTTAATTTTAAGATATGTAAAATCTCTCAGTTCACCTCTTTGCATATTTTTTTTGGGATAATCCCGCAAGGAGAATTTGTTTCGGATTCGACTTCGGTCTAGGATTTTCAATGTGTTGTCGAGATTCACTAATGTGATCTGAAATCAATTTTTATTTTTAAAAAAAATTCCTCCTTTTCCAAATTATAAAATATTGATTGTAAAAAGTTATTTTCGTAATCATTTAAGACATATAAAAATGATTAAAAAAAACACTTTTATGAGAACAGTTAAAAATCAAAGTAACTATGAAATAATAGTATTCAATAATACAAATGAAAAAAAGTTGCATAACAAATGATTTTAATTTCAGTACCTTTAAATAAGTAAATAATATATATATATATATNTATATATTTCGGGAAAAAATAAATAAAGCGAATGAAAGAAATATTAAAGAAAATGTCAAAGAAAAATTGCGTTTTTTAAGATTTAATAAGTATTATTAACTGCGCATGTCACCCACTATATAAAATAAAAATAAATAAATATTTTCAGATTTTTTAAAAAAAATATAGTATTTTTCTGTTTTAAACTTTTTTTTAATTCTTTCTCTTGTTCTCTTTGTGATTTTTCTTCTGCTTTACCTAGAAGCTTTGATTTCATAATGATATGAATTGTTATATTCCCTAAGTTTTAAAATCAAAATAAATAGCATTTCTAATTTAGAAAGCGTCGCATACAATGATAATAAAAAAAGGGGGATGCTAAGATGGAAATATTTCGAGAAACAGAATTTTTAATGAGCAGTTGTGATCATTTTTCGTTCACGGTATTTGCTACTTAATAAAAGAAGAGAAAATAAGGAACATTGTATTCATATTCACAAAGCTTAGGATTTAAAAATATCAAAACAAAAGCAAGTGAGGGGGAGTTAGTCACAAGCGCAATTCAATTTATACCAATTTGTATTTTGTAACTTTCGCAATGTAGGCTTTGGGATTTTTCTTCTGTGTATGTGCGATGAAGATTTTTCTTGACAATGGATATGTAATATTTATGATGACAAATCTTAGTGATTAAGGTATTTTCGAAAATGTGTTGCGATGTATGTCAACTTTGTTTCAAGAATACCTCGTCATACAAGCAATTAATAATGCAATGTAATTTTATTTAACTGTTTTATATTCCTTACGCCGATTTCTCTTCATAAGTTTTGCTACTTGTTATTTTTTAACATTTAATAAAGGTATCCGACTAGTTGAAACAAGCTTTTTAAATTCTGATGGAAAATTTTAAGCGACTAATTTTTTTCTTATTACGTGTGAAAATTTCAAAAAAATTATTTTTTAAGTGGCCATTTTTAGGAAAAAACAAGGCAATTTTGTGTATGTATGTTGAATATTGAAAAAAATATTTATATTTCCTAAGATAAAGAATAAAATCTTCAAGGATTTTCTTTAGAATACTATCTGATACACAGTAATTTTTATAGTAATAATGACAGTAAAATCACCGAATCACTCTAATGAAAAAAAATATTATTTTAAAATTACGATATAATATTTTACGGTAAAAGTGGATTTTGCGTTAAAAGTGGATTTTACGGTAAAATGGATTTTACGGATTATACACCCAAAGTGCCAGTACGTTATACCGTAATTTTTTTACGGTGTAGTTTTAAATTATTATTTATTTGTAACTAAATAAGACACATACTTTTGCTTGCTTAATATATTATTAATATTAACTATATTCAGCAAAGATCTCTTTATCGAAAATGTTGCTTAGTTATTTTAAACTCATTTTGTCTAAGCGATTTATAATAGCCGGGCTCAATTTAAATCAAACTCTATTTATAGCGGTAGATCCGAAACTTAATTTAAAATACATACTTAAATAAAATAGACTGATTATTGAAATAATAATTATATTAAAAATAAAATTAACAGAAATTCTAATTTAAATCTCTGACATATATTTATAAATTTAAAACAATATGCCTACTAAAGTTAATTTTAGAACATTATATTTAACAAAAAAAGATCTATAGTAAAAGAAAATTGCAAAAAAAGAAACAATATTTTGACATTTTCTTGTAATTATACAACACAATAATTTTTTTTACTTAATTATTTATCAAAATTGATCAATACAATGCATTTTAAGAAAACAAGTTTTTAAAAAACACATTTTTTTTTATTTAGATTTCCATATTGTATCAAATTCCATTATTAAAAATTCTAATGCTTTCAACGACTGAAACCCAAGGTTGTCATTAAGATTGTGGCAGATAAGGTGAAATATTTATTTCTTTTTTAAAAAAAATAACTTTCACTTTCACTCTTTCACAAAGCAAGTTAAGAGAAAAAAAAATTATTCATGCATCGTTAATATCACAGTGAAAGCAGAGAAAAATTTAATGGCTCATTAAGAGAGAGAGAACCTCGTAAAAAACGTCTTAAATAGAACCTTAGTTACTTCTAAGCTGTGTGAAAAATAGTGTCCCGAAATTTAAATATGGTTACTATCCGATGCTGCGCAAAGCAGATAAAAAAGGTGTAAAGACTCCATAACTTAATGACTTGAAAGGTTGTAAAAAAATCTCAATTTATAGTTTAGCAACATTTTTTCCTAATAAATAATAAGGCTTATTTGAAAGATCTTATTTTTTTTTTCAAGGTTTAGTGTGCATGTAATTGGGAAGGGAGTGTTTTGTGAAAGAAATTTTTTTTCAAGTTTGAAAACAAAAGAATCGTTTTCTTTAAATTTGCAACTGAAAACTTTTATTACGCGCTTAAATAAGCGGATTTTATGTCGGAATTTCATCCAATGAAAAAATCATTTATTGCAACGTTGAATTTTGTTACTGTTTTAGAAGATTTTGAAACTTATCTTTGAATTTATAATAACAGTGAAATCTTTTAAAGACAATTTAAACGTAAAAATAAAAAAATGAATTTAAAATCTTTACTTCTTTGCAATAAATTTAAAAACTTTTTTTATATTAAATTTTGGATTTAACTTTGATTTTAATTTTAAGGGCAATAAAACTTGAGATTAAGATTCTTTAATAATAACTTGAGATTTCTTTGATAATAACTTGAGATTCTTTTCTGCCTAAGAGATAAGTTTGATTTCTAACAAATAGATGGCAGCACAACGTTTTCCACGTCATATCATTTGAAATTATTGAAAATTTATTTGTGATGTCTATTCCTTAATGATATAAAAGCAGTAAAAATAATCTCAATTTATAATTTAGCATCTTTTTTACCAACTAAATAGTAAAACGTACTTGAATTTTTAGTGTTCATGAAAGGTGTGTTTTGGAAAATCGCAACTTTTTCAATATTTAAGCTTGAAAACAATAAATAAGTAAATAAAACATTTTAAAAAAAGAAACTTTTCTTTAAATTAGCATCTGAAAACTTTTATTATGCACTTAAATAAATAGGTTTATTGTCGGGATTTATCTTATCTTCGAATTTGTAATCTTATTTTTGAATTGTTGCTATCTTATCTTTGAATCTTTGAATTTGTAATAACAAGGAAATTTTTTTAAAAGCAGTTTAATTTTAAAATGAAAAATTAATTCCAAATCTTTATATTTTATTAATGCTATATATATTTAAAATTCTGTGATTTTAAGCATGGAAATTAAATTTCATTTTATTGAAGATTGAAAGATAGATAAAAAGTTAAAAGTTTTAAAACTAATTTCAATTTTGCTATGTATTTGTGAAGAAATGGAGACTATGTCTTAAAATTTAGTTCTGTAAATTATGACCAAGTAAACTGGTGCAAGCATAATCTATATTACTTTTATATAATTTTGTCTAGTCTCTTATGTCTAATAGATTAATTTGGTTTCCAGCAATTAGGTCGCAGCACACAATATTCTACATTATATCATTCCTTAGGTGATCCTAAAACATATAACAACACGAGTGACAAAATGAATTCAGTCTTCATGATTTTAGTTGAATGTAACATGGAAAATTCAATTCAGTTCATTTTATGTCACTCTTAACATAAAAGTCTTATTCTAATTGATGAATGAACTAAAATTATTGATTCATTCTTTAAACAATGAGGTAATGACTTTTTCCAATAAAATTGCTTCATTGTTTAAACAAAACTACTATTTTTTGAATATCTCAGAAGGAAATAGCACGTGCGAAAAATACCTTATGAAATTTACTATTCAATTTATTCATTTACACCTACTTCAGTCAGATTAAACTTTATAGTTTAGAGGTATTTCTTTTTAAAGTCGTCCAAGTTAAAGTCTACTCAAAAAAACAACAATTGGTCTATGTTTTCTTTCAATTGTATCCAAACACTTATTCCCGTTTTTCATAACTCAATCTTTGACTGACCATGAGAAAAATGCCAGGTCCTTTTGACCCCTGCGTAAACGGAACCGGTTTTGTCGGCTGCCAGGATCGAACTCCCTATCGACATCTCTACTACAGTGGAGTCAGAGACGACATTACCGACAGCGCCCCGGGCTATTTTTACATGTATCTTTTCAAGAGCCGCGTTGACTCGGGGTTCGAATCCCAGGGGTGACTGGTTGATACGAATTCAGATCCCGGATCGCTTTGACCACAGAGCTGACATAAAATATCCTCATGGGATATAATCCCCTAGCCATCGGGCTAAATAAGGGAGAATTTCATGATTTTCTTCAGCATGTAACGTTATTCGAGATAGTGCCCTCAGAAAGTTCGCTACTATAGCTCGTTTGGCCCAATGCTTAATATTGAAGTTCCCTTTTCTTCGGGTTTGGGTTCAAAATTTGAATTGAACATCGGTAGTCGTAAACTCAGAATTGCGTCGGTTGTTCAACGCTGGTTATAAAATATGAAACAAAATAAAATGAAGTATACCTTATCAAAATGTACAAAAATGAATTCAAATCAGTAGTCATCACATTTCTTTTATTAATAGAATTTTAAACATGATAATAAACATGAAGTTTCAAACAGGATAGTACTAAAACGCCTGACAGCGTACACTGGAGTTAAAGAACTGCTGTTTTTCAAATTACATCTTTTACGGTAAAAACAACCCCAAAAAATTTCGGATGCCAGTATTGTTCAACTGCATAATTTCAATAGTTAAAAGTTTATTGCACTTTCGGGAAGGGACATCAATAAACAATTCTTTCGACAACTCACTTCAGAATTTCTAATCAGTTAGATGTCTTTATTCGTCATGTAAGAAATAACCGTAGTCAGCAATCTCAAACGCTTTCTTTAAATCACAGTTTTCAATGCTTCCAAAACTAAGTGCAAAAACACATTTGTTACTTCCCCAGTGGTTGTTGGAAGACATCATCATTAAGGTAGATTAAAATGAAATCTCTTAAAAGCGGTTTGGCGATTGAACTGATCGCCAATCTCTCTTTCCTCCCCAAACATTAGGTGTGAAACCATTAGCAGATTCCTTTCTTTCCCTATTATCCCCCAAAGTGAAGGGAAAAAACTGCCAGGGCCATTGATTGTATCAGTTTCATTAACCAAGTTATTCTAAGAAGGAAACAGCCCAATTTCGAGAATATTGTCTTCTTATAAAACGTTCACACGAAATCGCGTCAGTTTTGTAGCGTGCTCCATAAGACTGCCCCTACCCCCTCACATCCGATTGCCTCGCTTTTAATTTCCCTCTAAGGGACTATTAATTTCAAAAGTCCCTTTTTTTCTCTTTCTTTCAGCGAATTGAGGAAATTTGGAATGAGGCATCGACGTGAGAAAGGAGAAAAAAAGTTATAATGGTTTTATGCAAAGCTTTCACTTTGATCGAAAAACAAAAAAGAATCAAGTCGTCCAGCGAAGCTTGACAGACACTTAAAAAATTAATTATATTTAGTGATTTTGTCCCCTTAATATAAGGAAATTTATTTCTCTTTTTTAATGCGTATTAGTTTATCTAATTTTCTTTTGGGAGAAGGAACGTGTTATATGGGAAATATAATCGAGAAAAAGTGAATTCAAATGATTGGGTTTAAATTGAATTTCAGATTTTATAGCTGGTTTTAGCTACTTGAGTTTAAATAAATTAAACTGTGTTTAATTAAATGTGCAATTTACTTGATAAAATTATTTTGTTTCAAAAGTATTAAATCTTAGTTAGAAAAAAAAATTATTCCTTTTATTCATTTTTTTTGTTTTGAAGACAATATCTGTTAAAATTATTCGATTTTTAATTGAAAAAAATTAAAATTAGTATTGAAAACGAATATTCTATACTACCCTTGATATTTATATATTGGTTAAACTATCTCATTTTAAAAGGATTTGTTCGATTTAAAAAAAAAATTAAGTTCTTTTAAGTTTTCACGGTGATATGATTAATGAATTGAAAAGTTTAGTTAAAAAGCAGTAAAGTAAAATTTTTAAATTTTTGAATTTCTTAAATTACTGTGCTTAAGGATATATTACGAATAGTTTCAAATGTGAAACGTTACTTTAATCTCCAGACCTCTATAGCTGCTTTTTTCAAATTCACGAAGAGATGAAATTAACTCTTTTAGAAAATTTTGATCATAGCTGAGAAAGATATAGTCATTTTAGATGTGTCTAGGGCTATTATATAAAGTGAAGAGCGTAGTTAAAAAACATGCCAATTGGAATTTAAATTTTCACAAATATGTTATGATCAACTCTCAAAATTACGTTAAGAACTTATTATAATCAGTTAGTGTTAAACAAGAAACGAGAATTTACCTTCCCTCGTTTTTCATTTCAAAAATTTGAATATTGAATTTCTCAAATATAATAAATATAAACAAAAGTCCCCAAAATTATAAAAATCAATAAGGCACTTAATATTGTGGTAATTACTTTTAAATCGAAAACCTTATTATTTGCATAATAAACTATTCATTAAATTAAGAATGAATTCATAGTTTCGGTAATATTATCATCATTTTTATGAAATTTAATCATTCACAGCGAGAACAATAGAATTTACAACACGGCAAAATGCACTGAATGGTTTGTATGTACTAAAATGTGAGTCAATAACTTAAAAAACTGTGAGTCATTAAAAGTGAATAAATTTAAATACCAAACTTTATTATCCTATTCATTGATGAACTAACTACTGAAAAAACTAGTTTTTCCTGATTAAAAAAAGTTAATGAAAAAGTAATTCAATTCAGCATAAGTGTTTGCTTTGATAAATGCCATTAAAGTTTCGCCGAGTATTGCATATAAAAAATTTAAAATCTAAGACTACTGAAAACTAAAATTCGTCCCAAAGTAAAGTCTGGTTAATGCTTGAGTGTTCAAGGAGATTTTCTTATGACAAAAATGTGAACCATTTTATGACAAAAATGAGAGTCATTTTATGACAAAAATGAGATTCATTTTTTAACAAAAATGAATTATCACTTAAACGACAAAAAAAATAATTTTAATTAACATAACGTTGTACAATTTAGTTCAGGCGGCATGATTGCTATAAATAGTGAATAATTTTCAATAAATAATTACTACTTTTTTTAATAAAAAATTACATTTTACAATTAAAAATAAATAAATAACTGAAGATATTTAAGTTATATATCAATTACACAATGTGTGTGAGTATTATAAATTTTATCACTTATTTACACATTTAATTAACATTTAAACTTACTAATTAAAAAATTACCCAAGTTTCAAAAACAAGTTTTTGAGACTGTAAATATTTATTTTGATTTTTCAATGCATCAATAAAAAATTTGACATCAACTGCTTATAAGCTTTCAGATTTATGAGGACTTAAGTTTTTAATTATTTCCATCTGCATCATTGCGCTAAATTTATAATTAAGAAAAGATAACAGAATGAGTTCACTAAATCTTATTTGAATTTTAAAGAAATAATGTTGCAAACTAAACAGAAGTATTCAAAACATCTTTCCAGTTTTCTTATCAATTCATTATTTACGTCTCGTTGTGCAATTAAGGTATTTTATTTCTTCAAAAAAATTAATTGTTAAGCATTAAAGTAAACAACATTTTAAGTTGCCGTGAATCTTCAAATATGTCGCTTCTAATTAATTTCTTCAGTGGCGCAAATTCCTCTATAATGCGTTAAAGAATGGAAATAAATTAATTCGAAGTAATCACTTTATTCTATTTAGAATTAAGCTACACGGAAGTGGCTAGAGCTGATAAGAAAGTTAAACTTAAACAATGTATAGTATTCAATCCACGCTTATAAATTTATCGCAATCACGAAAACAGCTTCTTATTCTTAATTTTCAAGAAATAAAATCTTCTTAAATTGAAAACATTTGCTGTAAAAAATTCAGAATGTATCTTTTAACACAAATGATGAATGACACTATGAATGTTAGAAGAATTTGTTTTACTTATTTTTGAGAATTTATCTTTTTTCTACTTTGAACTTTAATTACGTTTAGCGTTAAATCAACTTTTTTTTTAGGTTGATTGAGATAAAAATTATGTTCCACAATTATTCTTATCAATTCAGACGATCTTCGATCCATTTTGGCACGTTCCCTGATAAGAATACTTTTTTCGTTTTATTTTTGTAGCTGCAATTGGAACAAAAAGATAAGAAGTTAATTGACGGCTCGCAAAAAAACCTTCAATTCTTTTGACATTTTCTTTTTACTTTTAATGGAACCTTGGTTTTCACTATGTTCAATTGAAATTAAATTAACAAAATTAAAAGCTCTAAATATATATTTAAAAATGAAAAAAAGCCCTACCTCAACAGAATACATTTCTGTTTTAGTTTAATATGTAAGGCCTGGTTTTTATTTAAATTTCTAATTTACAAATTTTATACGAATTACGTTTTGTAGTAAGATTTTTTTAATATTTTCAGAAGACTTATTAGAATTACTTTCCTTCGTTTCTTTTTCTTTTCGGGATAGAAAAATTATCTTTTTAGCTTAATTAATATTCTTACACAATTAGCTAATTTATTTTAACTTCTTTTTAATTAACAATATAAATTTTATGTACCTAAAGAATGTCAAGATGCTTACAAAAGCCCAAACAATTCTAAAATGAATATTATTTATGATGATGAATATTATTGACAAAAATGAACAGTATTGCACAATTAGTTAATTTATTTAAACTTCTTTTTAATTAACAATAAAAATTTTATGTACCTAATAAATGTCATGATGCTTACCAATTTTCAGACGCCCGAATATAGTGAAATGAAAAATAACGTTACCTCATTTCTCGTTTATTAAATTACCTAAAGATAATTGTTATTTTAATTTTAATATTACCTGAATTGTTACTGTATGTTACGTTATTACTTAAATTGTTACTGTATGTTACGTTATAGTATATTAATAGTTTTTTTCCTTTTTTTTAGGTATGTATATTTTTATTTGAAGAAGAGTTTTTCTGTATGCATGGATGATTACATATTCAAATAAGTACATGAATTTATCTATTTTGTATGAACTATTAGTATTTTGTGCTAAAGTATATGTAAAGAACTGTCATTTGCTATTTGGGCAAACTTGAATAAATCAGCAAAATATAACTTAGATAAAGTCTAAATATAAAGCAAAACTATAATTATCTTTAAGTATGCACAATATATATAGAAGAAGTTGATTCATTTGGATAGTTTAAAAAAATATTTTCAAAGAGTCTTTTCTCGAAATTTATGTATGATTATACACAAGATTATATACGCTTTACAGGTATGAAAAGCTGAATTTCAGATATGAAATAGGACTCTAAATGAGATTTTAAAAAATATTTCAATTCCCCGATTTTAAATTATTTTGAGAGCAGCTACGATAATAAAACATTGATTTCGTCTGTTATATTGTCACTCTTATATGATATAAGAAAACTGTTGATAAGAAAACTGCATGATGTCTGTTTTCTTACATGATATAAGAAAACACTACTTCACTTCGTTTGCTCAATTGGTAAAACTATTGAAATTTAATCGAGAAACATTTATTTTCCTGTTTGAAATCACTTTTGATCTAAATCTGTAAACAAAATAATTCATAAAATGACAACAATCGAAATATTGAATATTAAAACCTGAAAATTCCAAAATATTTTGCGTTTGTCATTCTATTTTCAAATTTGAAAAAGCTTTATACTTAAATGTGTAAGAAGGAAAACGATCTTTAAGGATTAATTCTTGATTTAATTTTTTGTTTAATTTGATACTAGATAAGCAGTTCTTCACAACTATGAATATTTCAGTTTAAGATTTGAAAAAATTTTATATAAAGTTTTCTACATACTCAGATTTTCCATTTTAAGAGTAAATTACGAATAGATATAAATCATTGATTTCTTCTATTACATTAATATAGATATAAGATGTTGCTTACTTTAATAAATACTTTAGGAACTATCTAAAATTTGTTTCATGAAACTAGCTAAAGTAGGAATTGTTTTGCTGCTAATCTTTTACATGTAATTCCTTGTGCAAGTTACCTTAATTTTACTGCTGCAATGTTAATTTATTGTCTATTAAACAAAACATTTAAAAATATAATTATATTTAAAAGTATAAATCACTGTAAGTGTGGTGAAGTAATATAATATAATTAATCATTTAAATCTCAGCAAAACAGGGAATTACGTTTTGAATTACATACAAGTAACATTTATATTTTCATTTATTCCTTTCATTATATGACTCTCATTTAAAAAATTTTTATCAAAGACTAACTTTTTCCGATTTCAATCGTTCAAAATTATGAAAATATTTTAAATAATTAATTTCAACCATTTTCCCTTAATTTGATATGTGGTGTAATATTTTATGATACGTACAGTTATTCTCACTACTTTCTTATTTTTAGAGAAAATCTTTACTTGATATTCTAAAATATAAAACCATTTTCGATATTTATTTAATTTTCTTTACTTTAATTTAAATTTATCAAAACAATCAGGACAATATGACAGCATCAAAAGTTTGCTCCCAGTGTTTTTTTTGTTTTGTTTTTTTTAATTTTTAGAGAAATATCTTAACGTACAAACTTTTCACAGTACACCTGCACACATTAAATCCTCTGTACTTAGTAAAATTTTATTGTTTTATTTCAGAAAAACGTTTTTCTACTTGTATGACTGGACTTGCTCATTTAATTTTTTATTAACTTAAATAAACCTTATTTCACAATACTACACACTATCTATTTCACAATAAAATTTATAAGTTAGTACTTTTCCGTCATGTTTAACAAATATTAATTTCTTATAAATTAATAATACTCTTATCAAAGTGCGAGTGTACAAAAATTTTTAATAAAGACATGTTTAAATAATAAATGTTTTCAAAACTAATGTTAAACCCACGTAACACTTATTAAACAGATAACTAATATCGAAACGATTTAGCTCTATATTCAACAATATTTCAAATTACTTTTAATTCAAAATAGGTTTTAAAAAATTTTATTTTCTTACCATTTTTGTTTTAGATATTTAGATATTTTTTAAGTAAGACTTGCCATAATTCATGTTACATTATTTTTTATTTGTGTTGTATTATTTTAATTGATTAGCCTTTTTTGTATCATTCTTTTGTTTTATTTATTCTGAAACTTTCTTATTCTCTTACTTATTATTTATTCTTTTACTCATTTTATTATTTATTATTTATTTGTTTTTATACTTTCATAATTCTCTTTTTTAACTTTTATTTAGCACTTTTGGTTTCTCCATTTTGCAGAGAGCAAGTTCAACTAAACAGTCCTAAAAGATTACATTTTGTTACTTTCTTATATTTTTAAGTTTATATATTTTTTTTAATTTGTATCAAAGTTAATATACTTTTTCTTAATTTTCCATTAAAGTAATAATTTACAACTTTTGTTTCATACTCATTTTAGTATCTTTGATGTAAATTAATGAAAAAATACACTTAACAGTAATAATACGTTTTGTAAATAACAAATTATATGCTTTTCTCAATATTTCATAAATATTGAATCATTTATTTTGCAATATTCACAAAATATTGTACTTTTATAAACAGGATTATCAATACACATAAAAAATAAAGCTTTCATAGATAATAAATAATTTGAAATATTTTGTTTTGATTTTCTTTCCTTCTTCATTCTATTTTTCAATTCATGAATTTATATTTGAATTTGTTAAGCGAAACAACAATTTTTTAAAAAAAACATCAATATATTGAAGCAAAAAATTGTAATAGAGTTGCAAAATAAATACAAACTACGTAATATGCTTATAGTTGAAATCACTAAAAAATTAAACTCTATTTATTAATATAGGATTTTTTCTCTTGTGAAAAGTAAAATCAAATCTATTATATTTTTAAACGTGTAATAATATAATGTTTCACGCTATAGATGTTGAAAGACGAGTCAAAATTATGAAAACAAATTTGAAAAGTCATATAAATAAAAAATAGTCTTTTTTTAAATTCGTAATATTTTAAAAACACTTTAGCGTTTCCCCATGACAGTATTCATGCTATTATTTGCTTTTTATGCTATTATCAGCGTCTTAAATGCTACTATCTGTTTTTTATAAGCGTGTCAACGTTTTGAAACAAAACAGTAAAGAGAAATGCAAACTGATCAAAATATAATAAAACATTATTAGAATAAGTAACTTCAATATCATAATATTTTTATTAATAGCATTATCATACATTCGAACAAAAGTCAAGTCTAAGAAAGCTCTGAATCGGTACCTTACTCTAAATGTAAATAATTAAGCACACATATACACAAAATACGAAAGTAATTTTTCTTGAAAGCAAAGGTGAACAAATCATGTTTAAAGTTTCAACTAATCTTAAAGTAAAACCTCGAACAATATATTGTATATTTATTAAAGCATTATCATACATACAAAAACAAACTATCCAACACTAAACACAACAATAAAAACATTGACATTTATAAATACAAAAATACGATGGAATTGAAAGTGTTTTTATCATTTTAAAAACAGCAACGGTGCTGAAAAACGCGTCAGCGTTTTGAAACAAAACAGTTATGAGAAATGACACTTCTAAATAAATACAAAAAGGAAATGAAAATGTTGCTAAGTGATTGAGATAAAGTAAAAGAAATCCTCCCAGATAGTTCATAAATAATGAAAAAGCTTACGTGCACAGTGAAGTGTGACTGGGTCGGCTTTAGAAAAAGGTCATCTTGTTTTTCTCTCTTGTCGATTAGGTAATGGAAAGATGCATCCGGTCAGCCTGGTAATAAGTTTTCTCCTCCAACATGTTCATTCATGCCGGAAAGAAACTTTCACAATAGCTTCACACCATTTAATACTTCTTGATGATAGCGTAGTTTTAAAAGAATAAATTTCTTTGTTGATTTTAAAGATGTTCCTTTGTTGGTATTTTATTTGGGACAAGTTTCCCCCTAGATTATTAGAGTTAATAATTGTATAAAAACTACTATTTTTAAGCGAAAACAGTTAGAAGATAGTTAAAATTATTACTAAAAAGCAACATTTTTGAATTTAAGAAAAATGGTAAACTATGTAAAAAGTATGTGATAGAAGGAATATAATGATGTGATATTTTATGTGGGACAAGTTTTCCCCTTGATTATTAGAGTTAATATGATATTAAAACTACTATATTTAAGCGAAAACAATTTGAAGATATTTATATTTATTTCTAAAAAGCAACATTTTTGACTTTAAGAAAAATTGTAAACTATGTAAAAAGCATGTGATAGAAGGAATATAATTTATGGAAAATGATGTGAAAAATTAAATAATATTTTCAAAAATATTTATGTTTGAAGAAGTGCAACATTGTAATTCAGAGTATACTTTATGATACGCGTAAAAATATGCGATAAAATGAATATAATTTTGGAAATATATGTAAAACGTAATGGTAGCAAAAATACCTTAAGATTCAAGAAACAAATACTTTGATATCAAAAACATAACCTATATAAACATGTTATGAAGCAAAATTTAAACTTTCTAACGAAAATAGTTTATTATTCAAGAGAAAAGACTATATGATGCAAGAACATGCAATAACTTAACGATGCAAATGACTTACTTTATGATACAGATGTCAGTGATACTAAAGATAAATTTTATTAGATTCAAGCAATAATGCTACAGTAGAGAAGGATTCTAAGCTAATAGTTCATGCTATACCAAGCAATTTAATAATACAAGGGATATAAACTTAGAGATTTAAGTAATTTTTTACTTAAATATACAAGGATTATCATCTTATAAAGAAAGGGATAATACCTAGTAATACAATTGAAATTACTATATGGCAGGGATTTTTCCCTGTTACCTGAAATTTAATGTAAAATTTTAGAATTCTCTTACAAATGAAATACGTAATAATAGGATTTAGGAGTACCAAATGATTAAATAAGAAAATAAATGCAATACTTTATCAAAATCTGATTATTCCTTAGAATACTTTATTCTTGGTATTTCATAAATATTAAAAAATATCCGCCTATATATTGTTCGATAAATAAAAAAAATTTTACTCGTTTATATGGACAAAGTAATAATAATAATAATATCATATAATACATAATATTATGTAACCATATTATATATCAGACGTTCCATAAATGAGAAAGATAAAATAAATATAAATCGAAAATATTTCCTCGTATATAACAGTAATAGTTTTAGAAACAAAATACAAAATAATACTACTAAGTGTCACAAATAATTAAATAAGAAGAAAAATACAATGCTTTATCGAAATCTAATTAAATATTAACAAAATATTTAATTTGAGATCAGAATAAATATTCAAAATAATATCAATAATTAAAAAAAGTTTCAGTAAAATAAATTTAATATTTTTATGTTAAAAAGAATTTATTATTTTTATACTATGTATCATTTATCAATAATGCAATTTCAGTTCACTTTATTACTACTTTAATTCATTTTACTGAAAATTATAAAACTAAGTAAATTAAATTGAGATGAATAAAAAATATTTCCATGTTTTTTCCTTATAAACCAAAATCCGATTTAAAGAAATAGAATTAGAGAAACAGTATTAAATTTAAATGAATCAAATCTTAAAATAAAAAGGAATATAGTTATATATTTCATTTTTGTAATGCTTTAGTATTGTTTTTAAGTTTATAGCATTTGTTTTAGAAATTTAGTTTTATTTTCATTTATTTTCTTGTAATTTCTTTTTCTTATCTTTTTTAATTTCATTTCATTTCAATTTTTTACCTTAATTTTCTATTGATATTAAAATTGTAGAAACTCTCCTGAGTTTATAGTAATACAATTTTTGCAGAATTTAAATAACCTTTGAAATAAATTAACTAATTAATTTCACTAAGGCCACGTTAAAAGAAAATCCGTCGATTTAACACTATTCATTAGTCTATTTCATGCGATGCATATTATAGATATTTTAACTGACGAATACTACAATTACTTCGATTGATTTACAAAAGCCTAAATAGCTTAGTTAAAACAATAGTTAAAATTGTCTGTCAATAAATCAAAATTGCTTAACTATTTGTAGCCAAATTGCTGCCCTTATAATTTTCAATATTAATGCGCAATTGAGCCTATTTGATCAAAAGGACATTTTAATTCAACTATAGATTTGCAACTAACAAAACAAAGGGAGGAAAGCATAAGATGCCTTAGTTGAAATGCAAAAACTCTCTTAAATGTCACTTTGACGTCAATAGATAACATAAATTTCTGATGCATAAACTAATTAGTTTAAAATACATAAAAATTATTTTTGTAAACATTACATTTGCCAAATAATTTATTATTTTTTCTATTATTATTTTTTCGATTTATTATTTTTTCTATTGTTACAGAATTTATAATTCAACTATTTGATTTTTACAATATGAATGCTTAAAAGTCTCGTCTCATCATAGAATGCTCCAATAACATTAATTATATGTACTCAATTTTTCTAATTAATTTTTATTCAGAAATAAGTCTAATATTTCAGTTTAATATATTTTGAAACTAATTATCTATTCTTTAAATATATCTCCATGAAACTACCGCACTTACGCAATTTATCGCTCACCTAATGAAACAATTTAAAATTATTCTATATTCTTTCAGCCACATAATTTTGCCTCGTTGCTTAATCTTTAAATTTTAGTTTCCACATAATAGGCAATTTAGAGAACAGAAAGTTATTATGATAAACCGGTTCCCACCCAAACGATCCGATGCCCAACATAAACCTTGTGATACACTGCGGAAGGAAATAGTGCTATCATATATCGAACATCTGGAACCTGAGATCTTGACATAACCATCACATGTTCGATGGCTATAATTCAGATAACGGTATTTCCCCATCTAGAACGTCAGAGTGCATCTGCCAGAGAATACATCTACTGACTTAAACCTTCTCTACCCTTCCCCCTACTCCCATCACCTTGGCATTCTTGCGTCGTAATACGGCAGCCATTGTCTACCTCTGTGAGTTACGTATCCAATCTAAAACATTAAGGGGCGTATAAATAACAGTTTATTAACCATATTTTGTGGCTGGGCAATCGCTTTTGTCAGTGAATTGGTCCCGGAACCAAGCTTTAACAGTGGAGGTGTTATGTATCCTTCCGCGCAACGGTAAAATGGTGCCAACAAACAGAAACAAAAAGTTTGAAAGATAGATCCATTCTATGTCACATGCTACATCGAGTTTCTGATAGTAAAACACTAAATCAGTGATTTGTTGCTGGATTTTTGAAAGCGGCCTTCTTTCTGAGTTTATGGCAGGGGCCCATTTTTTTGGTGTATGTCACCGCAAAGTTTAAAAGAATGGGGGTTGTCATATTCTTCTGTCTATCTCATTCCCCGATATTCTTTTATAGGTAGAAGAGTTTTTGACAGTGAAGCATGCCAAAAGTAATTCACAACTTTGGCGAGAAAGGAAAGTTCTCAAACCTCTATCACTCCCTTGAGAAAATTTATGATAAAAATTTCCACGGAAGCATAAATTAAGGGTTATTAGAGCCCGGTGGAGAGGGAAAATTAACAACGTGATCGATAATTTTCTTGTCAAGCTCAATTAGATGAAAAGAGGGAAAGTTTTGCATGCATAATTTTTTGGGGAAGTTTTCGAAGATGCGCCGAAATTTAAAGAGATTTTAAAATAATACCCATTTATTCTCGTAATATTCATTGGAAAAGATAATTCTGTTGAAAGTTTTGAGAATAATAGTGTTAGTATGTATGAAGGAGTAAAAATATTAGATTTCATGCTTGAAGAATTTCTTTCTAAAAAGCAACCTCACTTCGATTTTGAGCTTTTTTTAAAAATATTAAACATTACAACATTAGTTCTATAAACTCTTTACCTATATTCATATATTATTCATCAATTTAGATAATTAATTGGGAGTTTTGGAAGTAATAGAATTAGTTTATGCGTATAAGTGGGGTTATTTATGCTAATTACTTAAAGTTACTATTTCGAAACAAAAATATTTATCAGTTAGTGACGAAAATTACCTCTACTTAGAAATATTTAACTCATTTTTGAAAAAATTTAATGTTTCTTTTAATTTTTGTGAAAAATAATTAGTTTAAATCAATCTTCTTGTTCACGAAGAGGTTAAGAACATAACTACAATTACTTTTGCTGTCTTAAACTAAAATTTTAGAAAGATTGGTACAAAAGAACACAATTATCAAAAAAATAAGATAATAGAATAAGATATGCAAAAGATTGAATTTTTAGGCTATCTTAAGCGCATTAGTGTTTGTTTTTTTTTATACAATTTCATATTTTTTTGTTCCAAGCATGAAATGTGAAGTAATATATAGTAAAACTATTTTAAAACATGATATGTATCATTTAAAAAATGTATGAATTTTTTAACTTGTCCTATGATTACCATCTTTTTCACACAAAATAAAACTCCTTTTTTTACTTCTGACAGAATCTAACACCTCAAACATTATGTTTTCAAAATTATTTTTTATACGAGAGGTTATTTAAAAAAAAAAATTCTAGAATCAATTTTTTAAATCTTTAATAGCACTTCCTTCTTTTAATGTGTGTTTACTTTGTCTAGTTGTATAGTGCATATACTGATTTTAAAAAAATGTACAGAAATGCTGCTTTGTTTTTTGCTCAGACCTAATTACTGTAAACAAATTCTTAAAATGGAAACATGGTTTAGTTCAAAAACAGTACGAAGAGAGGTCGCCAATATATTAGGTGTATTTTGATTTAATTTTTTCATGACATTTTAAAATATTATAGATATATAAAAAATCACTCGCAATACTAACTTAAATAAAGAGTCAATATTAATGATTACTAATTTAATAAATACTAATTTAAAGGAAAATTACACGATGTGATTATTTATTCATTTTTAAAATAATTTAATGAATTATGCATGATTTAACAGTTATTTGCTGCTTGATTACTAAAGATAAAAACAAACAATTAAACATGACCAATTTTGTGTAATACTTCTAATGCACATAGGCGAAACTGAAATAGAACGGAATATAATTAGAAGGTCTAGCCATTCCCAATTCTCTTTTACAAACCCAAAATATTCATAGCATTACCCATAAAAGTCAAATTTATTCTCAGAATAAGAACCAAATATTTTTTCTATCTGCTGAAAATTTGATCAACCGAAAACATATATTTTTATCTCTAAATACTGAAACGAAAACCGAAAAAAGAAGTATTTATAAATAAACGTGTGCATAAATTCCTGCAAATCTTATTAATGTTGTTTTAAAATATGAATACAATTAAAAAGCTTTTCTGGAAGAAAAAGCACGCACTCACACTCTTTCACTAAAATTTAAAATTTGAATCGCAGTGAATGCATTGCTCATTTTCCCTGAGGATTTAAAGACGTGCTACGAATGTGACGTCATCATGGTTATGACGTCATCACCTTTAACTTAACATACTATTTTGCATTCGCTAGCGTTGACTCCCTTGACAATTTCACACGTCTGATGGTATTTGCGTAGCGTAATTAAATATTCATACGTTTCTTCGGTTAAAAGAAGATACAAGCAAAATGCGTCTTCCCTCTAGAAATTCCGTTCGTAAACTAGGTTTCCATTTTATATTTTTATCTCGGAAGGGGGTATGCAAAAGCTATCTTTTTAATCAAAAGAATTCTAAAAAAAAATATTGCTTTCGAAAAGTGAAAGAATGCATAGTAAACAATTCTCGGGACTGTTTTGTTAGACAAATACGAGATTTAAATTCAATTGCCAATTTTATTTGAGTTTGCGTTTGATGATTCACGTCTAAACGCGAAAATAAAAAAAATGCATCTGTTTAAGAATAAATAACCAGTTTTAAAATAAAAAGTTATATATATTTAGTTTCTTATTTCAGTATATACCATATTGTCTTTTTTCCTCATATATTTTTAAATAAATATTGATACCTAATTTAAATAATAGTGACTAAAATATTTTTAATGTGATAAACTTACGTATTATAAAGGTTTTAAAATTTGGCAAAACTGAAATCTAATTTTTTTTAATTTCATATTTTACTTTATAAACAGTTGTTTGAAATATTTATTCAAACTCCCTCGGGTGAAAATTGTATTTCAAGAAGCTAATAATATGAAGTAAAATTAACATGAACAAAAAACATTTAATTTCTCTTAAAATGTAATTAATGGCTGCTTTTGCTTGTACAATGAATTTTAAAGTATGTGCTAATTTATTTTCTTTATTTAATTTACTGTTAATGATTGTTGGATGATTCTGAAATTTAAAAGAATCAAAATTAAGAAAAACTGAAATTATTATAGTGTAACATCTCTACTCAAAGCCGGTTTTATTTTCATAACATTAATTCTTCATACATTTTATTCGAACTAAAATCAAAGGGCTTTGAAACCTGCAATAAAAGATCACGATATAATGACGTTTCTTTAAAGCTGAAATGATTTCCTTCTAAACATTTTCGTAAAAATATTAGAATAGAAAACGAAGCCAGCAAATTATATAATTTAATTTTAAAACACAAGCAGTCTATTTTAAATAATCAAAATGGTATTAAATTAGGATTAACTACATGAAATGCATATAAATACTGACAGAAACTGACTTATAACTTGAACGCTTTCAATAAACTCTTACGACCTTGTGCCACTAAACCCTATATTCAATCAATCAATCAATCAATCAATGAACTCTAACAAGTAACCACTTCTTTCCCTTTCAATCACTGATTTGGTATTAAAGTGGAATTACGTGGGAAAAAAATTATTTTAAATAAATTGAAACAGATAATGCTTTTCAACTTTCAATCACTAATATGGAAATAAAAAATAAAAAGAAAAAAAAGATAAAAATAAAATAAATAGTAAAATCAGTAGAATAGGATAAAAATAGTTTATTTCTGGAATTTTTTTAGTTAAATTAAAGCAAATAACCGTTTTTCCACTTTAAATTTCTGATATTCTGCTGAAAAAGGATAGTACTAAATGGAAAAAAACAATCATTAATAACACGAAATTTTCTAATAAATTTAAACAGATAATCACTTTACCACTTAAAGTAACAGGTATGATCTTACGAATGTATGGTTGAAAAAGGCGAAACAGTTTAATAAATCGAAAGAGATAACCACTTTATCATTTTAAAACACTAATTTTAAACACAAATTACATAAATAGAAAAAAAATAGCTTATAACTTGGACTTTTCAAACAAATTGAAACATATAACCCCTTTTTCCATTACCTGTCGCTAATATGCTATTAAAATAGAAATATCCGAATTGAATATACATGGAAAAGAAATAACTTCAAATTTTATTTCTTATTTAACTTCAAATTTTACTGACACAAGTAAAAGTTTTTATATCTTGTATTAAGAATTTTCTTCGAATATTTCATAAAAAGTAAAGAAAACATACAAAAATTAAGAATTTAATTATGTAATCTGCATTAACACCTTAGAAAATTTAATGCAAGGAAACAAACGTAAATAAATCTAATGAAGTTAATGACTTTTGTGTAGCTTTTTTTGTGCTTAAAACAAAACAATTAAAGGGTCGAGAAAGCAAACATTTTACGACATAGTTGACGATTGCCAAAGGCCATTCTGGAAAAAAAAATGTAGATATATAAGAAAAAGAAAAGACCCTCTAGGCAACAAAAAATAGTCTCCATTTATTCTTTTTTTTTGCAAATTTCATTCAAGGAATCATAATAAATTTTATAATCGTAAAGTGCAAACTGGGGAAAATAAAGTCAATATTTCACGATCTCTTGATTACTTTTAAACAGAAAATTTACGTTTTATACCTATGAATACGGCTGTGAGCTCCGTCGTAAAAACTTATTTTATTCTAATAACTTTTTTCTGGAGTGAATGAAAGATACTACTCGAAGAAAGTGTTAATAAAGTTCTTACTAGAGATTTATTTTACTTAATTTTTATTTTATTAATTTCATTTTAAAATTTCTTTTTTATTTCATTAATTTTTATTTATTTAATAAATTTTAATTAATTTCATTGATTTTTGTTTCATTTTTTTATTTATTCACTACTCAAGGAAAGTGCTAATAAAGTTTTTACTGGAGATTTAATTTATTTAATTTTCATTTTAAAATTTCTTTTTATTTTATTAACTTTTGTTTATTTCATTAATTTTTGTTGATTAATTTATTTAATTTAAAAAGGGGTATTGTCTTATTTTAAATATTTCAAGGAAAATTTGAATTTTAACGGAATTTTAATGGAATTAATTAAAATTGTCAGAAATAATTATTTATGGAATAAAAAATTTGTAGTAAAATATGAAATGCTATTGACGTAGATTATTAGAATAAAATAAATAATGAATGATATTTTGTTTTTTTATTTTCTTTTTTGTCTATCCGTTCCAAAATTTATATGAAACTAAGTAACTGTGTAACTAAGACAGTAACTCAAACCTGATAGGCTCCTTATATTTGCAGTTAATAGAGATTAGAGATTGCCTGTTAGATAGAGATATTTGCAGTAAATAGAGATTGCCTTTTATCTGTTTTTAATAAGGTATTTGTAAATAACTGTGGCGTAAATAGTGTAAATTGATAAATAGTGTAATATTCGAAAATAGTAATTTTCTGAAATATCATAAAAAATAATCAAATACAGAAGGACTTATTTCAAATTTTGAAGGACATAATCTGAGCCTTGGTGGCTCAGGAGATAAAGCACTTGCCTCCCAATGAGACGACCCGGGTTCGATTCCAACTATATATAGTCAATGCGCATTCCGCAACCGGCTTGCGCCGTCCACCGTGCTGTCGAAAAACTTCCTTAGTAATTTATGAATCTTGGGGTAAAGTTCCCTAACCGTCAGGGTAATCATGGGAGGCTTTCGTGATTTCCATCTCCATGTAACACAAATGCAAGTTACTTCCATCAAAAAGTCATCAGCGAAGGCAGCATGCTTCACAACAAACAAGAGCATGACAAAAGTATGCAGAACGTATAATGTGGAATAAAGGAATAATAAAATCAAGTATATGTAGATGAAACATAAGATTAGTTTGTCGACATAGGACCCTCTAAGAAGCATACAATTTGAAAGAAAGGTATAGAATATCGCACATAGGTATAATGACCCATGCGCTCAAAAATGGTGTTAAAACTGTTGCATAGCTCGAACTGTTGCAGTTACAATTCACAAAATGACAAACTTTTTAAATGACAGAACCCACTTTTTCCAATCGAAAAGTAATCCTTACAGTACAAAAAAAACTAAAATGGAGTTAGAACTAAGTGTTTAGCACAAGATATTGTGACTCTAGACTTTTACCAACCTTCGTTATTTTCAATGACCACTAACGAGAGAATATGATGAAAATCTTCAAAAACAAAGAAAAAAATTACCTTTTATGATTCGAAGGTTTTCGACCTGTCCGTCCTCACATATCCATATTTTCTTCCCTGTTTTTAAAGTCAAAACCCTAGCATCGTAATTTCCTGAGCCACAAATGTTGTTGAGGAGACACTGTGGCTCAGGGGGTAGAGCGCTCGCCTCCCAATGAGGTGACCCGGGTCCTATCCCAGCTATAGCTGGTTGAAACGAATTCCGCACCCGGCTCACTCCAGTCACAGTTCTAGCGAAAAATATACTTAGTAGTAGACGGATCTTGGGATAGAGTCCTCTTGCTTTCAAGCTAACTGTGGGCGGTTTTCGAGGTTTTCGTCTCCGTGTAACGCAAAACCGAGTTAGTTCCACCAAAAAGTCCTCTTCAAAGGCAAATTTGTTCCAATACTTGATCCAGGAGTTCCTTTTCTTCTGGATCGGGTTGAAAATTACTAGGCTATAGAGTTGACTCAAGTCGTAAACTCAAAATTGGGTCGGCTGTTCAAACTCGGTAATAAAATTAAATTAATTATAGTTTCCACTTCATTTTAGGTTTTTTAAAGTAAGGTTTACATTTCAATCAAGAAAGTGGGTGATGACATATTAAAATTTCGAAAATTTGGTCATTCTAACTATAACCGTACTAGTCACGCAATCTTTTTTAACATCATTCTTGATCGCATAGATACCTAAGTATAAAATTGCATTTCGTGCACTTATGTGCATCATTGAGTACTTCTCAAGCACGATTCTGACTATTATAAATTTCAATTAGTCTTAAAGACACATACATATACATTTACTCTATAAAATTCTTTCTAGTGAAATAATAGAATATATTAGTTTGACACCAAAAGTTTTTTTTATCTGAAATCTCCAAAATTCCTTAAATAAAATTAAAGATGCGCGCGTTTTAAAGACAATATCTGTGTCCTATCTAAAAATGCTTATTCAAGCAATAGCATTTGGTGGTTTCATTTTAGAAGTAATATTTAGATTAGAAACCAAGTGCTCTTCGATTTCAATACCAAGTAAATTAATACATAACAATATTTTAAGTCAGTATCGTTGCTCTATTCATTGAATATCATTCTATGTTGTAAGTAAACCTTATTTAAGGTAAGATGTCTTTGAATGGAAACAGAATTCCTCTGATATACCTTCACCTAATAACTTTCTAATCCCCTTTGCTCTTGGATACCTCAGAATCGATATTCTTTCAACTTTACCCAAAAATGCATTCTCAAATGAATTCCCCATCGATCTTAAGCTTCTATTCCTATCATCACTCTTGAATCGACCTCCAGCAGGGATTCAGGAAAGGCAGCATCTTCATCCCTACTCTAACTCTCTATATAAACCGAAGCTTTGATTAAAGGGGTAGCTTCTTTCCTTTATGAAAAATAGGATGCTGGAGAGCAATCCTCAGCACAAGATGATGCAGAAGAGAAATCCTTTCTATGTTTCCAGACAGGAAAAGCAACTAACAAGGCAAACGGAAGACGACATCCGAATGCTATTTGGAAGAGGAGGATGGAGATGGGGATGCAGATTCGTAATTATGGTAATGAGAAGAGGCTTTTCAAGGGAACAAATCGAAAACTGATATCTTCTTCATATTTTTATGTTCTAGAAACGCGCTCAAATCGCTTTCTTAGGGGAAGGGTATAAAGGTATGGGTATTTTGTCGTGGGGAAGAATTCGGAATAAATACAGTATTCTTAGTAGAGAAATCATGCAGTTTTCGTTTGTCATGCGGGGATGAGTGTCAGATAGCTGCTAGGGTTGAGGAAAGGGTGGTCCTGCAGGAAATGGAATTTTCATCGACAGTGAGAACCGGTTGTCTATTTTTAGATTTGATTTACCTTTCTGGATATTTCCTTTTCTACTTTTTGCACATTTATTATTCGAAGTGGAAATCTTTTTTACTGCAAAAGAAGGTATGAATTTGAATATATTTTGGTTGTACCATGAAATGTTCTTTTAAATGTTTTATTCTTCGAATGCTCATTCATTGAAAATTTTGGTTAATGTTGTGATTCTAGCTTTTATTTCTAGAAAATACTAAACAGTTTATTTATAAAACTCCAAAGAAAATAGTGTTCAAAATTTTTATTCAAATTTAAGATCAATACTTCATTTAATACTTACATTAATGAACAGGGAGTTTTGATTTAGAATACCCGCGAAAAAATTACACAATAGTAGAAATCTTTCAACATAAACAATGCTTCCCATTAAATAAAAAACTTTTCTCAATTATTTGAGTCATATTTTACTTTTATAAAAATTTAATTTTATCAGAGCTTCTTGTTTCAATTTTATGATCGTTAGATTTTATGAAAATTTTAATTTATTCAAATTACTCTTTAAAAAAGGATTTTTTTTAAATTAATTAATTAATTAATTGCTTAATAGTATGTACCAGAGATCAAAATTCATATTTCCTGACATGCGCGTGACATGCAAAAAATTTAAATCGAGTAGGTATCATTTACTCTTACATGCTCTGCCGGGCAGATTAGTATCCAAGCAGGGATAGTGTAAAATACATATTAAGCCCTTACAATTTTTAACCAACATGCTAGATGCAATGGATAAAAGCTACCTAAGAGGGAGAAGAAAATCGATTCTATTTTATAAGTTCTAAATATTATTAAATTTAATTGCATAAATAAATATTTATGAAGCGAAGTTGGTTTTTTTATTCCTCTAGTCATGTTTTTTTATACTTTAAAAATTTATCCTTATCTCTAAGCATAAAAAATTATTAAGATAAACATTCATAACATCCTTCATAGTAACATGTCAAAAGGTAAGCATTTGCTGGTACTAATTAATAATTTTCAAAGCATTTACGCTTTGAATCAGAATTTTTATTAAGCATATTTTTCATATTTATTTTCATTTGTATTAGTTTACTTCAAAATAAATGAAAAATATTACACTTAACAGTTGAATACCTTTTCGTTATGAAATACAGCATCGGTCACCGATGTCCCCTTTTGATTGTAAGATAGAGTTTTCCAGACACAACTCACTTCCAAGAAGTTATTTTTTAAATTTGCACTTATATGTAGTTAATTAAATCTGAGAAAAATAAACTCATGTTTGTGAAAATTGCAACACCACGAAGGACTTACGCGAGTGAGCTGAAATTTTCAGGAAATGCAAAGTAGAGCATGATATGCAAATGATTAGAATTTCAGACCCGTAGCGCATGCGTATGCTGAGCAGCGCCCTCTGAACTGCGGATGGATCCGAATAAATAGACGGCTGTAGCCAGGCGAATATGGTTATCGGTGGTTAGATGCTAGTGGTAAATGTTAGTTTAGTCATTATTTATGCCTATTCGACGAAAGAGAGCGAGATTTCAACAACTTACGGAGTTTAAACGGGGAAAATTATCGACCTTCGTGAAGCTGGATTACCTTATCGTGCAGTAACCGCTCGTGTGCAGCGCAACAGCAGCACAGTGATGCGTGTTTGAAAGCAGTGGATGGACGAGTGTCGGACAACTCGGAAATCCGGGAGTGGACCCTGAAATGTCACGTCAGCTCGCGATGATAGACACCTGTTCGGCGTTGCGNATTTATTATTCGAAGTGGAAATCGTTTTTACTGCAAAAGAAGGTATGAATTTGAATATATTTTGGTAGTACCATGAAATGTTCTTTTAAATGTTTTATTCTTCGAATGCTCATTCATTGAAAATTTTGGCTAATGTTGTGATTCTAGCTTTTTTTTTCTAAAAAATATTAAAAAGTTTATTTGTAAAACGGCAAAGAAGATTGTGTTAAAAACTTTTATTCAAATTTAAGACGAATATTTCATTTAATACTTATATTAAGTAACAGGGAATTTCTATTTATATTGAATACCCGTGAAATAATTACATAATGATAAAAATCTTTCAACATAAACAATTTATTATTCGAAGTGGAAATCGTTTTTACTGCAAAAGAATAAGGTATGAATTTGAATATATTTTGGTAGAACCATGAAATGTTCCTTTAAATGTTTTATTCTTCGAATGCTCATTCATTGAAAATTTTGGCTAATGCTGTGATTCTAGCTTTTTTTTCTAAAAAATATTAAAAAGTTTATTTATAAAACTCCAAAGAAAATTGCGTTAAAGACTTTTATTCAAATTTAAGACGAATACTTCATTTAATACTTACATTAATGAACAGTGAATTTCGATTTATATTGAATACCCGTGAAATAATTACATAATAGCAAAAATCTTTCAACATAAACAATTTATTATTCGAAGTGGAAATCGTTTTTACTGCAGAAGAAGGCATGAATTTGAATATATTTTGTAGCACCATGAAATGTTCTTTTAAATGTTTTATTCTCCGAATGCTTATTCATTGAAAGTTTTGGTTAATGTTGTGATTCTAGCTTTTTTTTTCTAAAAAATATTAAAAAGTTTATTTGTAAAACTGCAAAGAAGATCGTGTTAAAAACTTTTATTCAAATTTAAGACGAATATTTCATTTAATACTTATATTAAGTAACAGGGAATTTCTATTTATATTGAATACTCGTGAAATAATTATATAGCGGTAAAAATCGTTCAACATAAACAATGCTTCCTATTAAATAAAAAACTTTTCTCAATTATTTGAGTTATATTTTACTTTTATAAAAATTTACTTTTATCAGAGCTTCTTGTTTCAATTTTATGATCGTTAGATTTTATGAAAATTTTAATTTATTCAAATTACTCTTTAAAAAAGGATTTTTTTTAAATTAATTAATTAATTAATTGCTTAATAGTATGTACCAGAGATCAAAATTCATATTTCCTGACATGCGCGTGACATGCAAAAAATTTAAATCGAGTAGGTATCATTTACTCTTACATGCTCTGCCGGGCAGATTAGTATCCAAGCAGGGATAGTGTAAAATACATATTAAGCCCTTACAATTTTTGACCAACATGCTAGATGCAATGGATGAACGCTACCTAAGAGGCAGAAAAAAAATTGCTTTTATTCGATAAGATCTAAACATTATTGAATTTAATTGCATTAATAAATATTTAAGAAGCAAAGTTGATTTTTTTATTCCTCTAGTCATTTTTTTTTATACTTTTAAAAATTATCATTATCTCTAAGCATAAAAAATCATTAATATAAAAGTTCATAACACCCTTCATAGTAACATGTCAAAAGGTAAGCATTTGTTGGCATTAATTAATAATTTTCATCAGAAATTTTGAATTAGAATTTTTATTAAGTGTATTTTTTTATATTTATTTTCATTTGTATTAATTTAGGTTAAAATAAATGAAAAATATTACACTTAACAGTTGAATTTTTTTTCGTTATGAAATACAGCATCAATTATCGATGTCCCCTTTTGCTTGTAAGGTAGAGTTTTCCAGACATAACTCACTTCCAAGAAGTTATTTTTTAAATTTGCACTTATATGTAGTTAATTAAATCTAAGAAAAATAGTAATCTCTCATTGAAATTTCTTTAGTTTACAATGAGTGAAAAAATAATCTTACAAATTACTTTTTTTTGCATTTTGCTTTTTTGAACAACTACAATTCCGAAAATCCAGCAAATAGTTTCAGCAACTATTAAACTGTTTTTTCATAATTAAAAAATACCGAAATGTAGTTCTGCTTGTCTAAAGCACCAGAAAAAAATATATAAAATAAACGCTGTTGTCCCATCTGTTTTAAAAGCGTTAATTCATTGTTACTGCGAATGTTCTTCATCAATGCTTATTCGTGCTTAATATTTGCTCACTAATTCGTGCTTAATATTTGCTTACTAATAATACTTAATACTCAATTTCTAATAATGCTCTATATTCCTGTTTGGAACTTAAAGTATTTTTGTCTAGGTAGGTATAATATTGATAACATAAGTAGTTTCGAATAACAGGCCTATTTATATATTTTCATTAGTACATAATCAAAATAGACTATAACAAAATAACATCCTAGACTAACATTTCTAGCAGGGTATGTAAAGACTTTGAGAATTTCCGAACCCTAGTATGTTAAGTGCACCAAAAAAAATGGACCACTCGGCATAACCTTCAATCTAATTACTGGATCTTCACGTTCTAAGACTCAATCTTAGTGGCTTGAGGAGGTAACCGCAAATATGCTAATTAATAGGTGCAAATGATATTTAAAATTACAGAATCAGTCACAAAAACGTACTTTCTCTGAATAAACATATCTTTTTTTCGATGGCTTTTGATTTTTGACCGACAAAATATAGGCGGTAGCCGCAATCCGCCAAACATGGTCCCCATAGTATGGTCAGGAGAGCAGTCCAAAGTTTGTATTTTTTAATGTTAATTTTACTTTTTGCATATTTCATCATATCTCGAGAATTTTTTAATTGAATTTAAAAAATTTTGTACGCAATTATAGCATTCATTTATCCAAAGACAATTCCATGCAAAAATTAAATTGCAGTAAATATTTATTTTTTTTTAATATTTTATTTAATAATAGTAAAAAGAAATTGAATTCTTAAGTATACAATTTCTAACATCATTTTAAAGTATATAATTTCTCATGGTAAAATACAAAATTTGAATTAAATCGGTAAAATAGTTCCTGAGAAATCAAATTTTAAAAAAGGAATCTGTCGGGAAGAAAAGATATGTTTATTCAGAAAAGTATGTTTTTGTGTCTGATTTCGTAGCTTAAAATATCGTCTGCACTAATTAATTAGCATATTTGAGGTCAACTCATAGAGCCATTAAGTCCTAGAACGCAAAGATCCGATAATTAAATCAAAATATATTCAGGGTGGTCCGTTTTGGCTCACAGTACATATTCGACAAGTAAATATAAGCCTTTTAACGTCCTGCACAAAACTCAGCGCATACTACAATTCTTTTCCAATAACCCATTTAACCTTCAAGCTATTTCGTTTTACCTCATAGTATTTCCTTCAACATAAAAAAAAATTATATATGATTATAGGATAAGAAAACACTAAATGGGACTATATCTTCTCGAGGAGAACTCAGTCTAATGATTAGGGGGTCATAAAAAGAAGGTATAATCTATCCTACGTCACAAACTAATACTTCTCCAAACTCAAAGAAGCCGATAGAATATTTGGTGGATATTCGAAACATTCTATTCTGTATCAACTAAGTCTTGAGTAAGAATCTTTTGAAAGGGAGGGTTTTCTGAGCTTGAGTATAGCGTTATCTCTCACAAACTCAGAGCTATCTAACGAAACTATTGAAGCAAGGGAACCGATTATTGCCCGGGGCTGACAGCAAATTACCAAGTCTGCGCCCCTGTTGCCTGGGCACGCGGACTCGTATACATAAGCCTATTTGATTGGAAACGTGTCGAAAGTTCCTGAACCTCGTAATCAGCCAACACTTCAGGCGTTAGATTGAGAGCGCGAGGGAACGTCAAAAAATCTAAAATGTTAAAGTTGTTTTTAAATAAATTTGCAATACTGTACTGCATTGGTTGAATTATGTCAAATATTGTATTGCCCTAGTTGATCTAACAGCAGGACCAAAACCTAAATACATTTAGACGTTTCGGAATCGCTTACAAACCTTGCATTCTTAATAGAAAAAAAATTCATTCCCCGTAGAAAATGTTCTCATTGTTATACTGTTAGAATTTTTTATTCCAAAATTATGATAAAATAACCGGCAGAAGTCTGTAAATTTGATTAACCGTAAAATTTATGGTAAAAAACATTTGTTTTTACCTTTATGATTTTTAAACCTAGTACGGTTTTAAAATCGTGAATACAAAACGATACGGTTTTTTTTAACCATTTACAACTAAGATGGTTTCAAAATCGTAAACAAAGTAAATATAACTGAATATGGGACCACGTTTTTCGTAAGGTTATGGGCATTGGAGAGTGTAAGACACACATTGAGGAGATCAGGACACTGGAAACCCTTCATGAGTTGAGGAGATTTCTCCCCAGTTTCGACGGTCATGTGACTGACAAATTAGACCTCTAGGCTATAATACGTACGCAGTCACAAGGAACTTATTGGTCTAATTAGGTAAGCTTAGTTGCTGCGATTCTGGTTGCTTAACAGTATTAGGTGAACAGTTAATCACGCAGTTAATAATTTGACAGTTCTCGGGGTTAAAAAGTTGAATACCATCTTATTTATGATTATTTGACTGTTTTGTTTGAATATAACAAAATAACAATTAAATAAATGGTTATTTAACCATTTTTTCCGTAAATTTTCTAACAGTGTACTGCTTTGTTATGAACCCCTGATATTTTGTACCCGTTTTGGACAAAGCATAGAAAGTTATAATTTTGATATCATTTTTAATGAAATATGCTCAAATTACATTCATTAAAACTCAAAAAAAATTCGTGTATAAAAAATACGTTAAAAAAATAAAAAGGTGCGTATACACACACCACTGACTGAATCAATGAATAAACAATTTGATTTTAAAGGATGTAATAAACTTTGATAAATGTGGTAAAATGCAGTAAATTTATCATGATACCTTAGAGAATGGTGTAAAAACCATTTATTCGGTTAAATTTGTATTTTAGTATTTTATTTTTTACCAGTTGAGTGGTAATAAGCCCTGTAATTTTGGAAACCAGAATTTCCTATAAATAGTTACCATATAAACGGAAAATTACCAAATAAATTGATTAAATACCGTATAGTTTGATTTTATTACCAGAATCATGGGGGGTTTTTTACAAGAAATGTCATTACCACTTCTTTTAATTACCAATCCATTACCAGTGCGGTAATGTGCTTGAATATTTTTTCCATGTAACATTTTTGTAAATTTGTAGTGGCAACTATGTGAAATGATACTTTTCGTGCATTCGTAATTAGGATTTATTTTTAATCTCGCTTTGTAAATTCATGTTAATAAGTAAGTTATTAAGTGAGTTTGTCATGTATTACTGGGGTTTTTTAAATGTATAGGAACAATTACAGGAAAAGTTACTTTCAGTACGTTTATAATTACGTTACTGCTAAGAATTTAAACAAAAGAGGCAGTACTTAGAATAAAATCATTTCATAAACAATTTCATTTACGTCTAAAGCATTCAAAAGTGAGATATTAGCAGTTGATGTGTTTTAATTAGCATATTTAATGCAATACAATTAATGTGTTGACTGATTTCTTCGTGCCTACTTTTTATATAACTAGGCAGAAAAACATATTTACCAAAGCATTTTAACGCAAAAACTTTCGAAGCGTTCTTAATCATAATAACATACAGAAATTTAACTATGTGGAAGGAACAATTAAATCATCACGTAAACTTTTCACGTTCACATTTGTTTGAAATGTTCTTAAGAATCGTATTTCAGCACATGAATATTAATGGGATAATTTTTTTTTCTACTATTCCTGTCACTAGGTGGAGAAACGGATTTACAGATTTGTTCTTTTTGTGTAAAAAATTTGAATATTTTCGGACCATTTTCATTTGTTATACTATGCAGAAATTTTACTAAATGAAAGGAATAATTGAACTATTACTCGGACTAAATTCACATTTATTTGAAACGTTTATCAGAACCATTTTTAGCCCAAGAATTAATTGATTACTTAATTTTTCCTTATCTGCTAACCGTATCACTAGGTAGCGAAGCAGATTTACAGATCCGTTTCTTCCTATGCGCAAAGCCTTTGTACTTTCGAGTCATTTACAATCATAATACTGTACAGAAATTTAAATAAAAAGTATAAAATAAATGCGTGGGCAAAGCTCCTATTTCTCTGAAATGCTAATAAGAATCGTATTTTAGCATATGAATATTAACGAATTACTTGATTTCTCCTTACCTGCTATTCGTATCACTAGGCAGAGAAACAGATTTACAGATCCGCTTCTTCCTATGCGCAAAATCTTTGTTTACTTTCGAGTCATTTACAATCATAATACTGTACAGAAATTTAAGTAAAACGTATAAAATAAATGCCTGGGCAAAGTTCCTATTTCTCTGAAAAGCTAATAAGAATTTTATTTTAGTACATGAATATTAACGAATTACTTGATTTTTCCTTACCTGCTATTAGTATCACTAGGCAGAGAAACGGATTTACAGATCCGTTTCTTCCTTTACTCAAAATCTTTGAATCATTTACAATCATAATATTATACAGAAATTTAACTAAATAAAAAATGTAATTTAATCATTCTACGGGTGAAGTTCATTTTTGTCTCCAACATTAAAGAGAATTGTATTTTTGCACGTGGATATCAATTGAATTACTTAATTTTTCCTCACCTGCTATCTCTATCACTAGGTAGAGAAACGAATTTACAGATTCGTTTCTTCATATACGCAAAACTTACAATAATTAATTTAAACAAGTTGAAACGAATAAATAAATAAAAATATTCGGTAGGAGGAATTTTGATATGTTTGAAGAAATTCGAATGAGAAATCTAGCATTAAATTACTCTAAATATTTTATAATAAATTAAAGATCGGTTAAAACACTCTTGCTATCATTGTTTTGTACACGTAACCATTTTAATAAAAGTTCGTATTTGATTGTTAGATAGTTGACTGAAATTTGGGATTTCATATTATTTACGTATTTTTCATTAATGTTATCAATCGAAGCAAAATATTTATATAATTAAGAGGAGAACCACGTATACATCATTAACTCATCGCGTGTATTAACTCTAGCAATGTGAACAAATTTAATATTGACAAAGCTGGATAAAGTAATACATTATGTTACTTAAGAATAACAATAAAAACGTTATTAATGCGTATAATTTCTTTCGAGAAGATTTGAAATTAAATTTTTTTTTTTTAAATCCAAGCAAAAATACTCATTTTTAGAGCAATAAAATACAATCAAAAATTGCTACTTATAAGCCCCAACCTTTCCCTCTAAGAAATAAAGTTTAGTCAATAGCAAAATATTATAAAATTTACCGTATTTTCTAGATCTATGGGACCATCAAAAATTACGGTAATTTTCACCGTAGAGCTTTGGTAATGTCTTTGGAAAAATTAACAATGAAATATGGGTTAATTACTATGCTGTTTCGTAGTATTTAGAGTAAAATTTAATAGATCCACCAAAAGAGTTGGCAATTTTAACAATAATAGTATAATAATTTGTGATAATACAAAAATTTGCAGTTAGATGAGGTCTATTTCATTTAGTAAACACATGTTAATTCTGTTTTTGATCGAATAGTAGTTTTCATTTCTATGTAAGCTAAACACTAACACCTACCAATTTTTACTACTATCAAAAACAAATATTTGCGACTAAACAACTTTAAGTTCATCCCAGACAAGACTGAACTAAATCGGTAAATCAAATGTTACGCATCAGTGTCTCCCAATATCCTAGAATAGAAGTCTGGAGGTAGCGGGTACGAATCTCGCCGTAACCCTCAATGCATCTATTAATTTGTATTTATTGATACACATTCATATACAGGATTGTGTGCTTCTCACAAATGTCAACTTATAAGCCCTTATTCTGTCGAAAAACAAATAGATAGACCGAGAAGATAGAGATAATCGATAGAAAAGGACATCACTTTTTCTTCTTCTTTTTTAATATTTTGAGCATATAAATAAATAATTTCCTTAAGTATTAAAAATGCCAACTTTTTATTCGTAATTGCATTGCGTGAAGATAAAGCATTAATACGAATACTTAAAATACTTGTTAATTTCTAAATAGGAGCATTAGTTTCCATAATTCAATGTCTTTCCAGCGTTTTGATATCTTTCTAAAGTTTTGAATGTGTAAATTAAAAATTTCCTTAACTATTAAAAAAAAGTTACAGAAGTAAAAAAAATCTGCACAAAAAACAAAACAGTTACAGAAGAAAAGCATTATTTCAAATTATATTAATTTCTAAATACGAGCATTAGTCATTATTTCCCTAATTCATTGTTTTTCCAGCCTTTTGATATCTTTCTAATATTTTGAATATTTAAATAAAAATTTCCTTAACTATCAAAAGAGTTACAAAAAAATAACATTGTTTCAAATTCTGAAATAAAATTACCATTATTAGCAAACTAACTTATCAAAAAATCTTTTTTATAGCTACCATAAACACTTTAACACTTTTAGAATTTTTAGCACTCCTGCTGATCCCACAGCCAGGAAGAAAAAAAGCACATTTATATTTAAAACGCCAAATTGACAAAACCATTAAAAGCAGTCTCCAGCTACAAATGCCATAGTAAAATGCCAGAGCTCGCCAACATAAATCTAATAACCTTAACCACCAGGAGAATTCTCATCCTGCACGTCCTTGAGGTTTAGGGTCATTAGGTACGGTTGAAAACAATACCCTTTCCATCCTTAAGGGCCAAAAGAGAACGAGTTGTTGAGAAGAAAATAAGTTGCAAGTCGACCAGCCAAAGAAATATAAAAGTAAATCTGGGTAACAGCTTTTCCCGTTTAATGTGCTTCTCCTGGATCGTCTAGGAAGGGCCGACTGAGGGATTAACCCATGACATAAAACAGGAAGAAGGCCATTCTACAAATGGCTGCTTGGATCAACAGTTTGGATCGTAAAAAATAACGAAAGCCTTTTTCTTCCTTTGGAGAGGGGTGGTTCTTTCCTTTTGCCCACACTCTTTTCCTGCGAAAATTGCTGTTGTTTTCTTTGGACGCTGCAATATTTTTCCTCCGAGGTAGAATATCGGAGAAAGTAAGTGGAGATTCATATTAATCTGATATAGAACTTAGAATAACGAAGATTAAATACGCTCTAGGGTTTGAACTTAAAGCAGTGCAAAAAATTTTGTCCTACATAATTTCACTATTGCTTTTATAAATGTAAGAATTAATATATCATTATATTTTAGTCACACATCAACATATTTTGATGTTATATATATATATATATATATATTACCATATTATGATGATAGGAATAATTAAAATTAATATAATTAAACACATTGATGATATAATAATTTTGTTTGGNATGTTTCTCATTACTTAATAAGATACACTTTTAAAAATAAATAATTTTGTATCAGACTTACTTTATATATATATATATATATATATATAATTCAATCTATAGGATTCTCAATCTTGCATATTATTCTTCTGTTTCTTTTCTAATGAACGTTATATTTGATTCTACTATTTAGGAAGTTAAAAAAAATAAATTGAAACTTATGTATTACAACCGCTTCCATGAATGTAAAAATTAGTAGTTCATGATACAAAACCAATTTTAATTATATTTTGATGTTATATTTTTCTCATATTAAATATATATGTTATCTTATTTGCAAATAGTATGCATTATATATTAAAATTAATGCGTATAATGCGTCCATACGATTCATTTATAAAAAATTACGTATATGAGATTCAGTTTATGCGATGTGTGTATAGAATTTGAATTGTAGGATACGTTTTTGAAGCTCTTAAAACTAAGTTAAGATATCACTAAAATGAAAATTAAATACACACTAAAGTTTGAACTTTAAGCAGTACAAAAAAATATGAGGTTTTTGTTTATACAGTTGCTTCTATAAATGTTAGAATAAATATAAAATTATGATCACGATACATATTTCTATATTTTTCTCATACTGAATAGAATGCGCATCTTATTATTTATACATGTGATGCGCATGTAGAAAGTCATTAGAAAAGTACGTACCATGAATTCAGTATTTAGGATGTGTGTATTTAATTCTAAGATAGGTTTGTACAGTTTAATAAGAAAGAATAACGAAGATTAAATTCGCATTAGAGTTTGATCTTGAAGCAATACAATGATGCATTAATAGGATTCAGCTTATAGAATATGTTAAAACGTATAGTATGCTCTTTATGGTGTTGATAAGTGACAACGTTATTCTTAATTTTTTTTTCCTTCAAAAACTTGAAAAATAAAGAAATATTACAAAATTATCATAATTAATTTAGTTATAATAGGATTATTTCAGATGTGAAAGAACGAAAGTATTTTTTTTTCAGATATTTTGTTATATTGAAGTCTTAAAAATAGGATTATTAAATCTGGAATGTCAAACGCATTTTAATAACAAAATGATAAAAAAATTATATTTGTTTATAAATTTGTAACGATTATGAAATAATCGACTAAACAAAATAAGAAAATTTAATTCCAATTCTGTCCACTAGCTGTTAAAAAAAAGTAGCTTATACACCTAAATACAATTTTTATTGTAACTCTACACGTTCAAATGTTACAATTTACTTAGCTCAAAAACACACTATAGTTGAGTTTTATTCAAGAAAAAATTATATATTAGTCCATTTGTGAAGCTTTTATTGTTTAAGAATATGAATTAGTAGCAAAAAACTTATTCCAGACATTACAAATCATCGTAATTAAATTCTAAGGATGATTTAAATTTGGTAGAAGAATTATAGCAATAAATTATGAAACATCTAACTACAAGAATCTGAAAACAAGCCAGCCAAAGGATTGTACCCGCATGATATGAAGGAAATCTTAGTCATATCGTGATTTTTGTTTCATCTAAATGTGTCAATAATCAAAGATATGTTCTAGGAAACACTTTTTTTAATTAAATGATGCCAAATTTTAAAAATTCATACCGTAAGAAATTCATAGCAGCTTAATTCGCAAAACTTTATTTTTATTTGAAGAAAATGAGCAGCTCTTTGGAATTTCATTTTAAAAATTAGATCAAGATAAAACTGAGTTTTCTTTTCCCCAGTTTTAAGCAGTTAAAAAAAGTGACAGTACTGTATGTTTCTTATTTCCGAAATTGGAGTAAAAAAGATTATAATGACCGTAGAATTCAACTTCCATTCAGCCTAGTTTCAGTTACGCATACTGGGTATAAAATAACAAGCTCCTTCTAGACAAAAATGTTCGTGGATTAAATTACAAAAATTCTTGAATCAAATTAAATTAGATGGTATATTTTTTAAAAAGCTAAGTCTAAGTTTTTGAAGGAAAAAATCTTTTTTTTATCCTAGAAATTGGGAAAATCTAAAAGCTTACCTTTATTCCAAGTGGAAACTGGAGAAAAAAAAATAGTACTAAATTGGAGAAGAAAGTGTTTTTCTCCCGCTGTTGGAAAAATAGGGATCTTAAGAAGGGAAAAATTGTTCCAAGATATATAAGAAAATCCCTTTTTTACGTCTTCAAAGATCGGTAGGTTCTTTTAAAGAAAAAGAGAGCCGTAACGTTAAATTAAAGTTTTTACCCTTTTGAGTTATCAGAAAAAGGTTGCTGTGTCTTTTTCATAGTCTCCAAGATCTAAATATAAATTCCGTATAGTCATAAAAAGTTGGGATTTTCACAATTTTACTCTACGGAAATATCACTCGGTGCAAAATAACTTGTTTTATATTCTTTTCTTTTGAAATAGAAAAATATTTTAAAACGAATGAATTCAAAAGAAATTTATACTTCTCTGTAGGGATTTCTATTTATAGTGATTTAAATTTTTCTTTGCTGTAAAAACGCACATATTAAAATCATACGTTTTCTCATTTTGTAAACAAATAAAGTGTTACAATTTTATTTTTTACCATAAAAATAGATGGATATAAACCAGAAATAATGTAAAAGCTTTGAAACCAATTTTATTATTTATTTTAATTTTACACATTTTGAAAACGTTCGAACATTTCCTTAACCCTTTGAAGCAGATGGAACACCGTAGTCTCTTTTATATAATTTTTCTGACACTCTAATCACAAACAAAAATATATTTTGATATTTTTCATAAAAAAACAGTCTAATAACTACTAAAAAATCTGTTAAATTATCTGAATTATATTTGTAGTTAAGGCTGGGTGGCGCAGTTGGTTTGTCGTCGGCCTTTTGAGCTCAAGTCTGCGGGTTCGATCCCCGGCCCAGACACCGGATTTTCGGGATGCAGAAAATCCTCAGCGGACATGTCATATGATTATGCGGCATGTAAAAGATCCCTGGAGTGCCTTATTGGTTCTTGGCATTACCGGCAAAATTAAATTCCTAGTCCACTTAAGCATCCAAATAGAGTCTCGGTGCTGCCATCTAGTGTGACAGAAACTAGTCGTCCAAATTAGCATGACCAACGGTATCTCACCCATCGTGGTGGTCCTGAAAGAGTGGATACCACCTCTGGAGAACGCACTAGGTCTGCTCATCGGCAGTACCAATTGTGCAGCTCATTGGAAATAATATAAAAAGTAAAAATAAAAAAATATTTGTACTTAAATATAAAATTGAAAAAAGTAATTTGAAAAGCATTCATATTCAAAAAATATCAATAATTGTTTTTGTAAATTAAAGAAATTTCAACGATGAATGACTCTTAGATCTAAAAAACTGCAAGTGTGAAAAATTATTGTTCGGAATCAATCCGTGTTTGTAAGCGTTAAGCTTTAAAGCAGAAAAAGCACCGGTGTGCTTCAAGCTTTGTTTCATAACCACAAATTATTAAAATGCTAAATATAAAATGTTCTATTTGTTTTGATCTAAATTAATATAAAATAATTATAAATTTATGAAAAATATGCACAGTAAAAACTCTTTGTCAAAGGGTTAAATGCATGAGATAAATGATGAATAGATATGATAGGAATATTTCCATTATGATGTCATTTCAACACAATTCTGCTATAGTAACAATTTCTGCTATAGTAAATCTCTCTATTGTTTCAGAAATATAAGAAACAATTAATTGATGCTGAGAATTTTGAAAATTGCTGCAATCAATAAAATACTCTTTCTATATTTCTTTTAATCTATAACGTTGATAGTATTTTTGGCATTTTTATCTGAATTTAAAACAGTTTTCCAACATTTGTTAAGATATTTACTTAAATGAAAAGATTGAAATTATTCATTGAAGTTAATATGTTTACTTAAATATGGTTCCCGATAAAATTGAAATTATTTGTTATCGAAAATATTTTAAGACATAAGGTTTACAAATAATGCTACAAAAATTATTTGAATTTTATGGTGTAAAAATGTATCTATTCAGTCAAAATGAGAAGTATTTATTTACAAGCATTTGCTAAAATTTCTTTAACATTTCCAAAAAAAATTGCAGTTAACTTGTACAACATTTTTTTATTGCAAATAGCAGTTCATCTTATATTTTTAAATATAATCAAACTTTTCACATATTTTTCAATTTCTTAATACTTTGTTGAAACATTGCAACACATTGAAGCAAAATTATATTTCAAACATTGTTTTTCAATTCGAACGAATACTTTTCATTCAAAAAGTATTAAAAGTGAAATTTTACATTTATATCCAACTAAAGTTTTGAACAAACCAATTATTCATTACATCGATTTATTTATATTGTAACATTTTTTGCCGAGAACTGCACTTAAGTTATTATTTTTCAATATGAGCAATTATTTTTAATTTTAAAAAGTGTTTGAAACTTAACATTTATATGAGACGTAATCAAAATAGTAAAAGCATATTTACAGTGTAAGGCATACAGAAGTATTTACAAAAGCTTTTCTAAAAGGCAAGCTAAGACGGAAAATTTTCTTGCCTTACTTAGATAATAATATAACGAATTACACTTTAGATTTCTAGCTTAACCCTTCAAGCAAAGATAAATTTTAAAACACTTCTTATCAACTCCATAATACAATATCCAAATACTATCACTTCTGCAAAGACACTGACGTACCCAAAATGAAGCACCCAATTAAGATTAAATCCTTCACATCTGACAGTACTCACAATAAGCGGACATCACCCAATTGTCCACGTCCCGGTGTCAACGGAACCGGACACCAAATCCACTCAAATGCAAATACCTCTTCACAAATGGCGACTTCTGAAGAGCAAGAGGGAAGGATTTAAGGTCCTCCAACACGCAATCAACACAGCCAGCCTCTCTTCCCAAATGATGCGACCCAGGTCACGATGCCAGAAACTTAATCCCTTCTACCAACTAGCTAAACAGAATCGGATACCTTGAAGAAGGACATTTTGGGAAAGGAAGAGAAGGGATAAGCAGGGTCAGAGGATGGAGATGGGGGTTGGGTAGCCAGAAGCCGGGATTAGACCCTTGGGGAGAGTCGGGTTTTCCAGAGTCCGGTGGCACGTCCCGAGGGTCGTTCGTCACCATCAGCGTCCACCGGTTACCATGGATACCTAAACTCCTGAACGTCGTCAGCCCGATTAGTTGTTAGAGCTATTGCTCTAGAGAAATATTTCTTCCTTTCTAAGTCATTGGGAAGGTTCTGTAGATAATCCCAGGATCCATTTGGTGATCTTTTTTCTTCGCCGCTTTAGCTACTTAGCAAAAGGTCACTAATGTGCTTCCAAATGCTCCAGAATATAACATTCGGTGGCAAAGTTATTTTGCTTTTATTCTCGGAACGAATAAACATATGTAATTCGTCGCCAAGGTGGTTCATAATGAGTGAAAATATTACCTTTGGTTTTAAGTCTGGGTACATTTACATAGTAATTAGTGTATCACAGTTTACAAAACATAGAGTAGAATGTTATTTTTATTGTAAATTATTTCAAATGTCTATCCAAAGTATATATTAATGAATTTTAAACATCTCAAAATAGATCTTTTGTCAGCGAAGTTTTATTTGCAGACCAAATATAGATTATATTAAGTCACTTTCATTCACTAAAAATTAAGATAATTAATTTGCGTTGTTAATTATGGAAATTGCGCAATAAATGTAAGTAGCGTAATTAATAACATAAATTGATTAGTATATTTTTGCGATGAATGCAAGTTACATAATTAATTTATATTAATTTCATTAACAGCGTACATTTGCTTTTAATTATGTAACTTTTTTTCAGTGCGCAAATAGCTGAATTAATTTATCTTTTAAATAGTTTTTTTTCACTATTTATATATATCACGTTCAAAGAATTATTTGATTGAAAATCCTTCCTTTCGAACAAAACGACTACACAACTTTTAAAGACAATTGCTGCAAAGCTTCTTTTTTTATTAAATGTGATGTGGGGTTTGAGTATGATTTCATTTATTTGATTTCCACTTACATTTGCATATTTTTAATTACATAAAACATAAAAAGATTTATCTTTTTTTATAAAAGAATTCACGCATCTTTTTCTACGAAAAAAGTAAAGTTGAAACATACGAACCATTAATACTTGATGAAGCTATTTTCTTCGAACAATTACAAATCATGTAGAGAAATGGTGAATTGTCTAGAAATTTTTCTCATAACCTATGTTTTCTCATAAGACTAGGATTTTATTCTTAAATACAAAAGATTTTTCTGAATAAACATTTATATGTTGATAAAAATTCAGTAAATAACTACAATATTTGCCTACATTTTAAGAAATAGCCACCTTTATGGGGATTTAAAGAGCAAATTATATTATATCCAGGATCATTGATAGCTTCAAGATCATCTATATTATATACTAGAATCGTAACTGTGGATATAATTAAGGATTACAAAACAAATTCATTAATAAGAAGAAGAAAAAGCTAATAGCATTAAATGATTAATAATTATAAAAGTTTAAGAATAAATATATTTTAAGCAAAAATTCATCAAGTAATTATAAAAATTATATTTTAATTTACTTTTTTGGAATTTTTAAAGTGGTTATAATTTTCCTGCGATTTGGATAACCAATATATTTCTGAGATATATAAGTTCATTATCTTCTATAATTATATTAGTTATAACAAAATATTAGTAGTTAAAACCCTACTTTGATTTATTTGTTTCTTATGTAATTGCGTTTAAAGCTTTTCAAATTAAAATCATACAGAACATATCATAATTCAATCATGGTATTCAATAATTCACAAAGAAAGATTTTCCCTTTAAAATATATTATGTAATATATTCTTCGGAATAAAAAAAAAAGAATGAGCAACAAGTTTCAAAACATTAAACTCGTAGTAAAATATCACCAAGGCGCAGCAGCAACATTTTAAAAATCAACTTCACTAGATGAAATATCGACCCGTGAACCATTAAAGCTTCAAGGACTATTAAACACTATTTATGATTATTCATTCTCTTCTAATCACTTCCAAAATGGTGATGCATTTCCAATACCATAATTTAATTCTAACTCCTAGAAAAAGTGGAAAACTTAGTGCATATTTTCCTTTTTCCAAATGAAATATCGGTCTGCGCGTATTCTCACACAATAAAAATCGAAACATTTTCCACCCCCCACCTCGAAACCTCAAAAACCCATTCTTTCGTTGTGTATCGAAAGGGAAAAAAGTAATCCAAACCCACCCCTTTTTCCCCATTAAATAAAAAAAAATCCCCACAACACACCAAAGAAACTCATAAATTCGTATCGATCGCCACATAAATCACTTTGCTTCAACTAGAATAAACTTCGCTTGTGTAGATGTTTGAGTGTATATATAAATAAACAAATAAACCTCTACCGGTATAGGAAAATGGGTGGGTGTGCAAAGAATGAACTATAAAAGAAGAAGAAAAAAAAGCATAGTTCTTGGGGTGGAATGATGGTTACCCAATGAACGAAGTAAGAACGAAGAAATATATCTATCTCAGATCCAATTCTCATCTTCCAATAAATCTAAATGCGTCTATGTGGGGCACAGTTTGCTGATCTCTAAGGATTTCTTCAGCAACTTCGTTGATATATAGCTGGTAAGAATTCGGGCTCCATGCACAGTAGAAGAGGTAGAGTTGAGTTGAGTTGAAAGGCAATCAACAGGTTCGTCCATTTTCTCATGATAAATGATCCCTTCCTTAGACTTGTATCTGAGATATCGTCTTCATGCGCGATTGCCTCTTTTCATCTGGATCCATAGCCGCATCTATCACCAAGGACATCTCTTCGAGGATTTTTTTCCCTTTTGGGGATTTTTACTGGTGGCAGTAATGAAAATAATCTCTAAACGGCTTCTATTGCGAAATCTGAGATCAGCAGGTCATTTTTTTTTCGTTCTAGGGAGGGTCGAGAAACGAGACGATTGCTGAGCTTGTTGTCGCCGCCACATCGAAGCAATAATTCAGAGAGGGAGAATCAGAAACGGCAATAAATAATTATGAACTCATCTGTAAACTGAAGGCGGTGACAGAAATCTGATGCCGTGTCATTGTCATAGACAATCGGAGCCTCTTTGATGAATGTGGCCTAAACGTACGACTATTTCCCAACTGTTCGACTGTTCGATCATTACAAATGATTCGTAATTACTTCACATCATTCTAGAATCCATTTATCTAGATGCTTAAAGTTTTGAAAACTTCCAACTTGTTGCTCTTTTTCATTTGATTTAGGTAGGTACTTAAAAGAGAAAATAGGTAATCACACTGAAGAAAAAGTATGGTCAAAACGACCAAGATATGATAAAAGTTATCGTGTTTCTGGCTCTATGGTAAAACCAATGAGCTTGACTATTTTTACCGAAGCTTTGGTAATGTTTTTAGCAAAATTAACAATAAAATAGGGTTCTTTAATATGCGATAAAATTTGGTAGGTGTGGGGAAATTTAGTAAATTTATTATGATATTTTAGAGCATGGCACAAAAACCGTATATTTGGTTAAATATAATTTTCAATTGTATATTTTCGAAATGGGGGTAATAAAAACTAAAATTTGGAAAAAAGGAATTTTCGATAAACCATTACCATAATAAAGGAAAAACTACCAAATGAAAGATTAATATGCCATATGAAAGATTATAAACCAAACTATATTGCCATATAGTTTGGTTTTATTAACCAAAATTATGTTTTTTGCTAGAAATATCATAACATACAATACGATAATTTTACCAGAAATTTTTTCTCTGAGCAAAATGAGGAGTTTAATAGTGCTATTACTCTGAGCACTTTGCGCTATTTCTTTGTGCTTTTCTAAATTGCTATTTATTTATAGATGTAGCTGAAATGAACAACTGTTTGATCATTACATATGAGTCGGATTTTTTTATGCTGGTTCTAAGTGTCTTTTTGATAAATATTATTTAAATTCACAACTATTTTCCAACCGTTTCATCGCTATAAATGTCTATAATTCAAAACTGTTTCAAACGTTTTTCATATCAAAAGGGCTATTACCTTATGCACTTTAGGTAATTTCTTCTTTGTTGTTTCAAAGAGCGCTTAAAAAGGACAGTAGCCAAAACTTGCAACTATTTCTTAACTGTTCGATCATTACAAATAATTCGAAATTACTTCACATGATTATAAAATCCATTACTATAGTTTGCCTAAAGTTTTAAAAGCTTCTCATTTGTTACTCTTTCGATTGATGTAATAAATTTAACTCAATTAACTCTCAAAATAAGCGTCTTTAGTTTAATTGACAAAACGTCTGCTACTGCATTGTAAAAATTAGATTACTACATTGCTACTGCATTATAAAACTAGGTTGGGTTAAAAATTTAGACGTTTACGGATTTGAAATTTTATTGCCGTAAATTCAGAAATAGGTCTGACTGTTCAATATCTGTTATAAAATCAAGTTAAATAACCTCTACAATCAAAAATATATATATAATGGTATTCAATTATATCAGAAATAGCTCTATTTAAAGTTTTTATTTACTTATTTTAACTGTTGATGGCTATGCGTGTAATCAAATTAAAAAATTTAGAAATTCATGGTTAATGAAATAATACTTTTGTTGTTACTTTATCTGAATACAATACTTTAAGTTCGATAATGGGGTTTTATTTTATATGAGGGCGCTTAGAAAGAGACAAAATGAGAAATTTATGCAAAAATTTTATACTGAGTTCTCCAAAGTAGCTTCTTTTCAGAAAGTTTTCCCTTCTCCAAACTATTATAACTATTAAAACTTTAAACGCTATTGGAACTGATCCAAAAAAAGTAAACCTTTACTCCCTTCGTAATTTTCCTAAACAGTTCTAATTTCAGTTTATAAATAACATTAACGGGCTGCATTTTATTTCACGTTAGTAAACCATAGATTATTCACAAATTAACACCCAGTATACAATATTAAATTATTTTTCTCAAACTTACAAGTTAGATAAGGGATGAAATCTATTGTTAAAGTAAGTAATAAGTTATAAAGACGGTAAGAAAATGTAAATAATAAAAATTAAAATGATGATAAATAATAATATAATCATCAAATTGAAACACAGACTCTAAATCTGAACATTTCTCAGAGCTCGAAACTGACTCTGACTTTTAATTATTTAAAATTTCACAACTAAAGAAATAAATTTTTAAAAAAATATTTGTAAAAAAATTAGATTGTGCAAGAACATTTTAAGAAAATAGTTCAATGTCTCACACTCGGTCATATATAAGCATCTTATTACAGAAAAATTTTTGAATTAACGTTCAGCTATTTAATGAAATTTTCATCTTAGATAGACAAATTTGGTTTGGAACTATAACTCACAAATAACATACAAATTTTTTAATAATATAATTATTCAACCCAACCAATAACTCAATAAATCAATAGTAAACTCAAAAACGTTCATATGTGATAAGTTATAATTTTAAAAATTTTTATATTGACTTTAGTAGTATTTTAGCTCAAATGATTATAAATATTTCGTTTCGTGCTCCCGTGCAACGGTTCTGTGTTCGATCCTCGAGCCGGACAAGGTAGACTCAGCCTTTCATCCCCTCAGTGGGTCGATAAATGAGTACCAAACATGCTTGGTAACTAGGCACTGTGGCTTAGCGTTCGGCTGACCACCTGATCGGAACATCTGCTTCTGCACTCCAGAGCCCAACGTCAAGAAAACTGAGATGGGCACAGTAGGCTTTGGCCCTCTATGGGCTGTCGTGAAACGGAGTTTTTTTATCTTTTTTAATTATGAATATTTGCCAAAATAATTTTTATAAGATCAAAAAACTCTTTTTCTTTGCAATTTTAAACCAGCCGGAGTAAGAGTCGAGCATATTTTTTCGACTCCAATTTTCACAGCCCTTATTAAAACATTCGCATCCAGCTCATGCTGAAACGAACAATTTGACGATAAAATAACATTAAATTTTTCTTGTAACTGTTAGGATGCGTTATTCCGAATAGAACTAACTTTAAATGAAATTATGAAGCTGCAGAACACTGAAGGATACATAAATCTTTATCACAATTTTTTCCTGCAAAGCTACGACATATACCAGTTGCAACGATAATCCAGTTATTAAAACAGTTCCTGAGTATAATCTGACCATCGCGAGATGTCAGACTATAATCAGGTTACTCACAGACTCAATCAGGTTTCTCAGGACCGGGGGGCTCATCTCGTAACTGTCAAATAGCAGCTAAATGCAAAAGTTACAGGAAAGTCTTGGAATTATTCTGAAAGTTATATTCTAGGTCCTATATAGATATCTAATGCTTGCTCCATTCAAAAATTGTGAAACATTGCAAAATAATTGAACATTGTTTATTATGTATTTCCTTCTGTTAAAACGTTACGAACCAAAACGTTGATATTACTAGTATATTACCTGTTCAGACGTGTTCCATCGAATTTAGATTGAGCTCGAAAAGGACAGTCCAGTTTTTGAACATCTATTTCATCAAATCATAGATGAGCAAGTGTTGATGCAAAAACCGTGTTGTTTTTCTATCACAAGAGAAACAGGCCTTCCCCGAGATATTTTCATTCATTTGAAAGAGCAGTATTCTCCAGAATACTCACATATAGGTCCAAGTTCATGCTTCCAACATCTTTCCTAATTATTTCAGTATTGAACCTAATTACTTCCGTATTGAGTATCGTATTAAGCACCATATTAACCCTCGTAATATTATTCATTTTAAGCTTTTCTTCAACTGTCTTGCAATTAAATGTGGTGGGAAATACATTGAAAGGTTAAAGGTCGCTTTGAACTCGTGATATTTATTGATTGATTCATATATATATATGATAACATTATTATCGCTTTTCGAAGATTAGAATATTTTAGAAGATTGATTTAGAACGATTATTTTAAGCGTTTTTACTAACACCTGACTTTACATTTCTATATTTTCATATTAAAATTATCCAAAACTATTTATTTTATGATTAATAAAGTTTTGATAAAAAGAAAATACCGAAACTAAATGAATGTCTTTAATTTTAAAATCCACAGAAAATAGTTAATATATTAAAATAGCAATATTATTTTCAAAGCAGATAATTATTAAAATCACTGATCAATATACTTGCCTGAAAGAAATAGCGTTAATTTATGATCTAACTAATACAGAACTCATAAAAAAATCACGATACTTTTAAAATAACTTTTAAATATTTTGCGAACAAATCTTTAAATCCAACATAATGATGCATTTATGACGCCTTTCTAAATGTTTGTCTGACACTAATGGCATTAAATTAATGTATCCAATGATATATTAATAACGCAAATAAATTTCACTAATGTAAATAGCTACATTGATTAGATGGACAACGAATTAGCTCTATGTTTAGTAATAAGTTTGAGATTGAAATAAATAAAAAGCAGAAGGAAATGTTTTAATGGAATTTGTTAGTGAATGTTATTTCGAATAAGAAATAAAATAAAATATCTCTTTTAGTCTTTATTTACTATTGAAACTAATTCAACCTGTTACGCACAACTTCATGATTTAAGTAATTCTTTAAATATGCATAGATAAATGAGTACGATTTTTAAAATTTAATGGAAACTTCCTTGAAATTAATTTACTTTCAAACCTGAAAATTAATTCATTCAGTTTTAAAATATTTTATTCATAGCAAACCTTATCTATATTCAAAAGAGTAATTAAATATTAAGCAGTAAAATTTTACTGCAAGTTGTGTTTGCTCAAGGCGTACGCAAAAAAAAAAAGCGTCAGTGCCTAAAAATATACACAAAAATATAAAATTAAGTAAATGAGCGTAAATACGCACCTATAGTATGCATTTACTTTATTTATTACTACATTACTATTTATTGCTAATATTCTTTGGTCGATGGGCAGATGTTGCATTACATATGAGTGCTGTAATTGTTGCAATAATGTCAAATGAAAATGTTATTCAACACCCAGGGAAACATTTCTTTTTTTGATGTTGCATGAAACTTTAACCGATCTTTGATATTTTCACATTGCTGATTTTAATCACACTTTTAGTGTATTTTTTTTAAATGTACAGATTTTGAAACATGATGCACAACAGGGAATTATATAAATGCTGCTGAAAACTTCTAGTGGAATTACGGCACATTATCAGGAGTAAAATTGCATTTCGACAGAAAATAGACTAAAATATTACTTTAAATAATCAGTTAGCTTTAGGGCCAAGCTAATTTTCGATTTGAAATCCCCGCACCCGTATTAGGCAAGATCAAGATTAATATAAATACAAGAAAAACTTTGTTTATAACTAATTTTTTAATTGATTTTTTAATTTTTTTGTCTTTATAAATTAATTTTTTGCAAATTAATTTTTTATAATTCCAAGCAAATTTTTTGACAACAAAACAAATTCCAAACAATTCCAAATAAATTTTTTGTCTTTATTGGCATCATCAAAAGTGACTAATATAAAGCCAAAAACCACTTGATCTTTTAATAAAATATTTCTTCCATTGTTAGAAGCACAAAATTTCAACAAAGTAATGCAAGTTTTTTTTGAAAAAAAGAATAAGATTTAGAGAAGCTATTTATTATTTAGAGAAGCTTATGCAAGGATTAAAATACCAATTCCAGTGCATTTTTACAGCGATGATTTTCAACTGTCACTCAGTATTTGATTTCGTCTGCGGTGATTTGAGCTTATGTTAAAATAAAATAAACCTTATTGTTTCCTTTCCCCAAAAAATTCGGCACACTGTTGAACCACAGTATTTGGATCTTGAAACATAATATCATGCAAACTTTCCACTCCTTTGAAGTCGAACCATTGAATATCCTAATCAAGCTTTAAAAAGAAAAATATTTGAAGAAGAATAAGGTTAATTTAGCACCATATTAAGATCACAGTAAACTTACTCTAAATAATGGTTAATTATGCTCTATTAATAGAAGTATAAAAAAAATCGACCGGTTGAACTAAATTTAAACATTAATGCTTACAAACTAATTACATTTGCATAAGTCGTATTAGTTTCTTACAAAGCATTTGTGAAAAAATAAACACAAAAAGGGGAAAATTTTCCTTAATAGGATAGTTACATTTTTGTAGTTCTTTACAGTAATATTAAAATGTAAAAGTAATAATAAATTATTTTTCAGAACCATAAAATAATCTTTACAAGGTTTAATTACATAACAGTGTTATATATAAATTTAAAGCGACTAGTATTTACAAATTATTAACCCGACATACTGGTTTCTAAAAATGTTTGTAAAAGAAACATAAATAAAGAAAGTAAGTAGGAGAATTTCCGAAAAAGGAGATTTAGTTTTTCTGTAATACTCTGTATTAATATTAAATTGAACAAGTTGTTATAAATTATTTTTATAGGCCATGGAATAAGCTCCAATTGATTAAGCTGTATAAATAGTATAAAATTATTGAAATGCCGTGTCCAATTTAATGACGAAATAAGTATATACGCTTGCCTCCCACGCAAAACATCGGGGGTTGTAAGCAAATTGCAAAAGGGCTTCGTACTTAATTGAAAAGAAAATGCACCAGGTAAATAAAGGGACAAAGAAATATCATACAATTATACTTTTCTTTAATTTTTAAAATTTTTGTAATTCCATAGTTGAAACTCCAATTAAATTTACGAAAAAAGTTTTTAATTGCAAAATGCAGTACGTATTTGTCAATTATTTTACGAACGAATGAATCAAATTATTATGAAGAAGCATCAGCAGCTTCATAACTTTCTTATAAGACATCAATAAATGTATTTTACTCAATGATGCATTTTACAATGCGCTATAAATAACACATTAAAAGCAATGATTATTTAATTCAATTTTTTAACAAAAACCTTTTCGAAAAAAGCAATATATTCTTTAAACATTATGTTATAGTTTATTGATTCTGCGTAAGCATTCATATCAATTTAAATATTCTTCTTAATACCTTAAACATGTAAACGCCGTTTAAAAAGCGTCCTTTTATAAAATAATCGACATATCGATGCATATTTATCGATATCGCGTGATCAAAAGGTCGTGAGAGGATATGTCCTTGGCCGATGTCCTTCTCCATTCTCTTTACATCCGGGGATATCAACAGGTTTCTGGACGATTTCCGGACGACAAGCGATTTCCAAGTTCAGAGCCGAAATCCATAATCTTCTCTTGCTCGATCACTTCCTATTCTCGTCGATCTGACGCCGAATTCATCACGCAATCGTCCACCCCCCTTATTCAACGACCCCCTAGTTCACCCCCTGTTCTTTTACAGTAATGAAAATAATCTATTACGGAATCGATTATGTGATCAGGAAAGAGAGGCCGTCGCTTCGATCTGGTCGCCCGAAAATCTGGACAATTCATCAATCGAGGCTGATGCGCTTTCCATTTATTACGGAGCATTTTTGTCTCTTTTGTACGATTCTCTCTCTCTTTCTCTCTCATTCTATCTTTTTCCGAGAATGAGATATCTATTTCGATTGTTTTCCTGGATTTTCTGTGAAAGATTATGTGGAATTAAACATTGACATTTTAAATTAAAGCTTCGCAATGTAACATATTTAGAACTGCTAGTTTCTTAATTCAAAATATTTTTCGATTATTGACTAGCTTTGCTATGGTCTATTTTGTCACAATTATGTCCTAAAGTATTAGTGTGAATTAATTTTCACAAATATTAAATGTTGATATTTATTTTAATTATTTAAAAACAAAAAAAAATTTGAAAATGATTTGTAAAAGAAATGGCTTGAATGTCGAAAATTTCAGATTAAATTTTAAAATTTGATTTTTGCTCATTAATTCAAACCATTGTTAATAGTTTATTATTAAGTAAGAATGATATGTGAAATTATTGTGCTGTATTTTATGCTTCTGTAGCTTTGTTTTACGAAATAAAAAAATTACAACATCATTAGTCATCAAACAGTTATTAATTACTTACCAGGTTAAGTTTTAGCTTTATTCCTTTATTTTGGAGTTATAAAGAACAACCTTCATTGTATTTTTTATAAATTTTTCAAATATGGAGTAAAAAATCAGAACATTAAGGGCTGGAATTAGGTGAGGCTTAGAGGTGTTTCTAAAAATCATCCTTGTGATTCCTTAAATATTAATAGTCTTTTTTGTTTCACTTTTCCTTACATATGAGCCCGTTTAAAGACATTTTTATGTAATAACTAACTTTACAATATTCTAACAGATGATATAAAAATAATAGTTCATGAAAATGTTATTTACGTATTTATTTCGCTTGCAACTTTAAATTCAGTCTTGTATATTGCAAGAAACAATTTTACAACGTAATTACAATTTCACATTTTTGTAAGCAGAATATTTAAAATGCTAATATAATAATTGACAATGTTAAAAAAATAAAATTTTTTAACAAAATTTTGTTTTCAGAATTTGAGAGTAAAATTTGAATTTATGTTTGTAAATCCACGTGGAACTCAGAAAATATTTTTTCTGTTTAATCAGAATATATTTGTCAGAACAGGAAAAATTTTGGTTTAATCGTAAATTTACGTCTATAAGTATTAAAATTTTTAAAAAAAAAACATAAAAATCGATTTTTAATAATATATTTCAAACGTTTTTCATGTGTTATTAAGTTGTTAAATTAATTAAAAATGAAGGTAGCAAATAATTCTCCTTCGGATTAATTAGTTTCGTTATGAGTTTTCAATACAAAAATTCCTCACGCAGCCTAAACACTCAAACTATTCCAGTATTCAAAGATTCCCAGGTATTAGACTCTTCATATTGTTTTTAAGGTGTTATTCTTAAGTTGCTAAATTAATTTAAAATGAAGGTAAAAAAAATTACCTTTTGGCATAATTATTTTAATGTTATGAGTTTTCAATCTCAAAATTTCTCACGCAATTCAAAAATCTAAACTATTGAAATATTTAAAGATACAATGAAAAACTTCTCATCAACTTAAATTATAATATAACTTTATTTTACATCTAACCCTTCATTTACAAATATGGATGCTTTCAAAACGTGCTAAAACGTCTACATCCTCTTTCCAAACCTCACGTCCCAGCAAGCAGAAGCCTCATCCAACATCGCAATTCATTCCAATCAAGCCAAGCATAAACTCAAGACGATAGAATCACCTCAAGTTCTGCCTCCAATCCATTTCCATGGGTTCGGGATGAGGAGCAAACTCTTGCGCTCCTCCTCAGCATCCATTGAACTGAAAGCATAGGGGATGGGGGAAAGGGTTAAAGGATGCTAGAGAGCAATCCTTAGTACAGTGTGAGAGATCTTCACTAATTAATGTTTACTTAAATGAGACTAAGTGTATTGCTGCCCCGGGGCAACGTTTCTCTAGTTCTACACATCATTCGAATCCCTGAATTTGACTAATGTAAGTATAAGTAACGATATACTGGGACGCATAGAGGTTTGCAAATGTATGCACAGACCAGTTACTGATAGTGTCCCTTAATTAATATTTGATTTGCTGTTTCAGACTAATTGATGATTTTAAATTAGTTATGAAGTGAAAATGCACGAGTTTTAAAAAGAATAAAGATAAAAGAAAATTGAAATTACTTTTATTTCCATTTTTCATATTGAGGAATAAGATTAATATAGGTATAGATCCTGATGCACAACCGTAAATGGAAGTTAGCAACTATAAGCACAAACTTATTATCTGTAGCATGAGGTACTGACTTATACTTTTAGGAAATAACATATTACTTCGGCAGAATTTACCTATTTTAAATTATTTATGAAGATAAAATGTTAAAAAGAAGATAATGTTAATGATGATGTAATAAATGAAGAAAAAGAAGATGAAGCAAAATCTCAATGTTCAATTTTACACAGTGGTAAATGGAAGTTAGCAACTGTCAGCTTAAACTTATTATCTGTAGCATGAGGTACTGATTTATACTTTTTGGGAAAGGAAATACTGTATTACTTCTACAGAAATAACATTTAAAATTATTTACGAAGATAAAACGTTGAAAAGAAGATAATGTTAACGATGATATAATAATCATTTATTATTATGTATGTGTATATATATATGTTCCCCAAGAGAAAAAAAAGCGAAATAAAATCTTAATGTTCAATTATTAATTCAATTTTACACAGCCGTAAATGGAAGTTAACAACTGTAAGCATAAACTTATTATCTGTAGCATGGGGTACTGATTTATACTTTTAGGAAATAACATATTACTTCAGCAGAATTTACCTGTTTTAAATTATTTATGGAGATTAAATGTTAAAAGGAAGATGATGTTAATGATGATATAATAAATGAAGAAAAAGAAGACCAAACAAAATCTCAATGTTCAATTTTACACAGCTGTAAATGGAAGTTGGCAACTGTCAGCTCAAACTTATTATCTGTAGCATGAAGTACTGATTTATACTTTTTGGAAACGGAAATACTGCATTACTTCTACAGAAATAACATTTAAAATTATTTACGAAGATAAAACGTTGAAAAGAAGATAATGTTAACGATGATATAATAATCATTTATTATTATATATGTGCATATATATATATATATATATTCCCCAAGAGAAGAAAAGGCGAAATAAAATCTTAATGTTTAATTTTCACTTCAATTTTACACAGCCGTAAATGGAAGTTAACTACTGTAAGCATAAACTTATTAACTGTAGCATGAGGTACTGCTTTATACTTTTAGGAAATAATATACTACTTGTACAGAGCTAACCATTCGATCTCCTTAGGGTCATCGGTCTTGTCTGTTTTCGTCAGGCATTTGTAGGATAAGCCACAACAACAACAGAACTAACCATTTTAAATTATTTATGAAGATAAAATGTTAAATTGAAGATAATGTTAATGATGATACAATAAATGAAGAAAAAGAAGACGGAACAAAATCTTAATGTTCAATTTTGTTCTAACATTAAAAAAATTTAAAATCAGTAAATATTTCTTCGCAAATATTTACTTCGTAATATTTTTAAGAATGTATTTAGTACTTTATTACTTTACAGCCATTTCTCCACTGAAAATACTGTAGTGTAATAGCTCTGTGAATTTGATGTTGAACAAGTCAAAACAAATGCTTTGAAGAAGCTCTTTATTTTAAGTTAGCATCTAATAGAGAGTTCCTCTAAAGGGTGTATTTAAATCTAAAAACCAACAATGGAAAATGCTTTCACCAAACCAATGTGCATTCACGCCGTTCGTGAATTATTCGTCAGTAGATTGCTTACAATCGAGCTGGCATGAAATGGCGTGATTTAGTTGTTGTTTTGCATGCTGTTAAACATCTACAGAAGCAAACGATCACTGTTACAAAATATACGTATGTTTTTAATGTAATAAGGATAAATATATATTTTAGTTTTAAAATATGTGTCAATTTCATTGAGTAATTCAGTAACATTTGTTTCCCATCTGCCATTGAGCTTAATTAGAATTCGTCTTACTATTCTCACATGTTTTCTGTGCACCTGTTTAATTAACAAAGTAATTTTTTTAAGAATTAAAGTGCGTATGCATCCAAAGCTAACTGCTCTTACTTTAAATTGTATCGTATTACTGATACTTATGCCTATCATATACTATTGTTATTATGTACTTAAATTTTACTGAGCACCAAAACTCGAGGCAACTACGCTATACTAAAAGAATTTCTCTATAACAAATACCATGAGAATTATATATAGAGAGTTTCACAATACATCTTTTGGTGTGAAGTAGTTGCAACCATTTTTAATGCTAAGATACACTGAATATTTTTTACAGTGTAATAAAATCGTAACGCGAAGAAAACGCAAACTTTATGACGAAAATGTTTCCTCAACTCGAAACCTAATCGTAGTGTCTTGCGGGAGTAGAATGACGTTAAATAGAATGACGAAACTAGGTGATCAAAAATAAAGTGACGAAATAAGCCGATCAGCCTGTATGGTGGTCAGAGAGTTGGTCTTGAACCAGGAAGATCCCGGATTCGAATCCCGTTTCAGGAATGGGTATACTTCATCTCACCTATTTATTTGTCCTTCTTGCGTTGTAACTTTATTTTCCTTGGAAAAATAAAATTATGAAATATTTCTTAAATTTTGGCGAAATTCATTTCCTCGAAAAAGGCATGATGAAAAGTTTTGTGATATTTAACTATCCATTTCAGTATGAAATCATAGAAACAATTTTTCGTTTATTTATGTATCAGCATATTAAATTTTTGAAAAGAAAATGAGCAGTATAAATGCCACCTTTGAAACATTATGTTTTTAAAGTGTATCGCGTTCTTACCCTTTTATCATATTTTCTTAATTTTCTTACATCTTAATAAACCTGCATATAAACACTTACATCGGCGTGGTACTTAGTTGAGACAATAACAAAATATATTTCCAACGCTAAATTCCTCTTTATTTGCAAGCTTTGCGTTTAAGTAATCTTTAAAAAAAAGAAAATTCGTACGCTTCTTCCATAAATGCATGCAACATGAAAATTCCCTTTTTTTCTCTACGTTCTTGATCTAAAAAGCTTCTTTTCATGTTAAAAGGGAATATCGATACATACCTTAAAAAGTAGAAATCTTCAAAGGGAAAAAGAATGCACACAGAGGGATTTCATATTTTTTTGCAACCACATGGTCTTTTGCACCGAGGCCCTGTGGCAAAATATCTCAATTTTCAGGAATATTATATTATCACTAGGAAATATTTTTTTTCATATTTTTCGTCTTAAGAATTACTGCTGACAGCGTAAAAGCAACAAAATAAATAAATTGCAAGCCTTGTCGAATATAATGTGCTCTTTTTCGTCTTCTGTATCTTCTTTCGTCTGTTTTCTATCCTTCCTTTTTAAGTGGAATATTTTTCCTTTGAAATTTTAATGGACTTGCGGATTAGAGATTTTTCTTTATATTTTCTTTGCATTCAAAGTAAAAAGAGTAATAGAAAATGAAATCATTTTTCCCCATAAAGCTTTAGATGAAGTCTACATTTTCTTATTCAATGTTCGAAAAATTTATTTCATTAAAATGTCAGTCTAGACTAATATATATCAAGTTTTAAAATATAATACTGCATTTCTAAATTTCAAGCTGATTTTGAACATTTTTGTTCAAAATAGAAAATGAAATCGTTTTTTTTTTTCGCATTAACTTTCAATGAAGTCTACATTTTTTTATTCAATATTTGAAATTACTTTATTAAAATATCAGTCTAGATAAATATATATCAAGTTTTAAAATAGAATACTGTTTTTCTAAATTGCAAGCTGTTTATTCCGCATTAACTTTAGATGATGTCTATATTTTTTTTATTCAATGCTTCAAACTACTCTACTAAAATATCAGTCTAGATTAATGAATATCAAGTTTTGAAATATATATATATATATATATATATATAAAAAATCNNNTATATATAAACACAAATAATAAAATAATATAAAATATAAAACTATTAATGGGAAAAAACCAAAAGTCTTCCTCAGGACACATCTTTTGGTATAATTTAATGCGATATTTCTGAATAAAGAACAATTATCCTAAGATAAAAATTATTCTTTATAATGTGTTGATATCGCTAAAAAATTCAGTTGAAAACAGTTCGAAAAAAAGATAGCAGAAACCAAACTTACCGCCGTGTAGCAAAATGTGGTTTAGGTTTAAAAGTAAAATATTAATTTAACAGTTAACAAATTTCGCGAAGACGAAAAATCTTTAAAGTTTACTTATAGCTTGAATCGAATTAAATAAAATCTACTAAAACTTTATAGTTTAAAAAATAATTTTCAGAAGATAAATAATCTATTTCTTCTCACTTCTAGAAAAATAAAATTCTATGTAAGAAAAATAAATATTATCTCGGACATACTCAGTCGGACGCCAATTTGAAACTTTACTTCTAGTAAAAGAGAAAAAATAACAAGAATAAAATTTACCACCATGGCCAGCAATCAATCATGGACAATCAATACTCTTTGTACTCCTCCCATCGAAAAATTTCGACCAAAAAACATGTCCAAACGTGTTTCTCAACTACCAAAGTGACTCATTTAGAAGTTTTTGGTTCGACGTGATTCTCTATTGCACACGCTAAATTCTGTTTACTCGACAGCTTGTCAGAGGATATATTTTTATTTTTTAATTTAATTTTGAGCAAGGAGTTGGGTTTTTTGGTCATTTTTGAACTCGTTCTTTAATGAGAGTGACATGCTAATGCTCGCATGAGCCATCGTCTTAGATAGAGAATAAATTGAACTAGATTGACAACTTTGAGAGTAAATTTACGATAATAATTCTTTTAGTAGTTTTAGACATATTTCTTTTCAGGTTTTCTTAAAAGGTTTTTGAGTTTCCGATATATAAATTCTTAAGAACTTATAAATTTTCATAGAAAATAATAAATTAATATTCGAAACTCATTAATCATAATTTAGTGTTGATGGTAACTAAACAAAAAACTTTTACATGTTAAATTATCAAATTTGTCTTTCCGTGCTTATGAAATTTGTTGATCATTATTTTTAATCATAAATGGAAAAATAATATACTTTTTTTTAATTTTTTCTAAAATTCTTATGGTCAAAACAAAATCTTGATTTTATATCCTAATACTAATCTGACTTATAATTTTTATTTCAATTCAGGAAACAAAAATTCTACTTAAAAAATAGTATTTAAAACCTCTGATTCATGAGTTGTGTGATAGCATGATTAATGTATTATGTCACGTAGTAGGTCACTCTCTTTTAATCAATCAATCTTTTTTTTTAAAAATAAAGTGTAAATTGTGTTAAAGTGTTTTATTTCTTAATTATCATTCGCTTATATTAAGTTGCTTCAAGAATAACCTATTTCACGTGCATTTTTTAATAATTATTTTATTGCTAATGCAGTATTTAATTTAAAATATCGATTTCAGTATTTTTATTTTTCAATGAAAAGAATTTTATAAGTGAAAAATGACAACTAAATCAGTATGAAAAAGGGAATTGAGAAATGAAGTTATGATTAATAATATATTGGTGCCTGCTATGCTTTTTGACAGAGTCGCCAATTATCTATTCGTGTTAACGCTTGATTTGTTTTATGGTTATAATAAGTACTTAGATTCATAATTATTGACAACAACATCAATTAGCCATCTGCGCAAATATTTTATTGTCTTTTGGTTTATAATAAGAACGTATCTATGATGGTTCATAAAAACGCTGCCAATTATCTATCTGTGCAAAATTTTTATAGTCTCATTAATAATATAATCATACCTAGTATGACGCTCAACACCATCGCCAACTATCTTTAAAAAAAAACATTGATTCTTTTTTATTAATAAAAATAGTTACGCTCCTGCCATGATTCTTGACACCGTCACCAATTATCTATCTGTGTAAACATTTGATTATAGTTAATAATCGGTTCGTGCCTCATATGTGATTCTCGACTGTGTCACAAATTATCCATCTGAAACATTAGATTGTTTCATGGTTTTTGTTAAGAAGAGTGATAAAAAAACAGACCCCCCTGAATAATTTTTGATCTAATGATTGGATCTTTACGTTCCAGGACTTACTCTTAATAGTTTGAGGGGATGGCCTCAAATATGCCAATTAATTAATTAGAACAGACGATATTTTAAGTCACGAAATAAGACACGAAAACGTACTTACTCTGAATAAACATATATTTTTTTCAACGGATTCGTATTTCTAATCATAAAAATATAGGGGATAGCCACAATCTGAGAAATATGGGCTGTAAATCTCTATATGGGCTCTCTCTCTATCTGGGTTCTGAATATCTATCTTGGCTCTAAATCACTAAGTCTTCCCAGCTCCCATAACAAAGCAATATCTCTAGGGGTACTCAATTGGAGATTGGTCATTCTCTAGTTCAGGTCAAAATTACGATCTGAATATCTATCTTGGCTCTAAATCACTAAGTCTTCCAAGTTCCCATAACAAAGCAATATCTCTCGGGGTACTCAATTGGAGATTGGTCATTCTCTGGTTCAGGTCAAAATTACGATCAGTGGATGATTGAATCCGACCTTTAAAACTAGCTGTTAAATGTATGCGTGACTTAAGTCGTATTCTTGGCCGTAGATGGCGTCACTGAAAAACAAGAAACGCACCCTCTGCCTTAAATTTGATTGGTTACATCAAGCAGACTTGCTGGTTAATTAGCAAGTGGCATTAGAAATAACAGTAACTTTATAGTTAAGAGAATAAACTTGCCTTATTAGTCCCGACAGCATTGCCAATCATTTAAGTAAAAATGTATCGATTAAAAAAATGCTTCTAAATGGTACAGAGCTTTCAATAAATTATTTAAACCAACTATATACTCATAAAATAATTTTTCGAAAAAAACTACGTAAGAAATTTATCCAACTTTGTAAATATAAAAATCAAACTAAGCCTCTTTGAGATTAAAGCAACTTTTTGACAAAAATCCAAGTAGACTTACTAACATTTAGAAACTACTCCATTGAAATAAATCATCTATTCAAATACAAAACATGTTTGAAATGTTCTAAATAAGTTTTTCAAACTTTAAAAGAAACGTCAGAATGAAAGAAATATCTGTTCTTATATGATACTTTGAGTTTATCTTCTAATTCAATTTTGGTTACCAAATTAATGTTCATAGTCCTCTGTTTTCCGCTGTTAAAGTTCGTTGAAGCGGAAGACTGCTAAAAGATCGTCTCTGTATAAAAAGAGGACCTTGTAAAAATATCCTTTATTGTGACCTTTTTAAAAAAAACAAATGGGAAAGAAATTCAACGGGACTCAACTATCGATTTATTTCCTTTTCCTTCCCAATACAATTCATCCTTTTATTTATTCATTCATCCGTCATCCTTAGCCCTAACATTGGGCCATTTTATTTTCGATTCCGTCTGCCGGAGTATTATTTCTTAACGCTTCACTTACTTCTTGGTACAACAGAAGCCAGGACAGGAAAAAAAAGGAAAGAGTCAGAAGAATTGCTTCTTTACCTTTATGAATGAATCGGATTCGAGGACTCATATTCCAGGGGCATTAAGGAATTTATTTTTCTTCTTTTTTTAGATGGGAGAGTATTATTCTTTTCCTGGCATAAATTATATGGTGAGATCTTTCTTTTTCTTCTCTATTCACTGGATTTCTTTGAAATTGTGTTGTAAATTGTGTTTCACAAGCTAAAGATGAAAAACCTTATTTGTGCTCTTGAAAGAGTTTTTTTTAAATTTAAGAAAGACCAGTTTAGAGAATTTGTATTTCTCTTGTTTATAAATGCTTAGTTTTAGTTTTTTTTCTTCTTTTTTTTAAAAAAAAAAAACTCCTAATCTTGAAAATAAATTATTGTTGCTTAATTGTAGTTAATTCATTGTAGTAAATTGTGTTTCACAAGCTAAAGATGAAAAACCTTATTTGTGCTCTTGAAAGAGTTTTTTTTTAAATTTAAGAAAGACCAGTTTTAGAGAATTTGTATTTCTCTTGTTTATAAATGCTTAGTTTTCGTTTTTTTTTTTTAAAAAACTCCTAATCTTGAAAATATATTATTGTTGCTTAATTGTAGTTAATTCATACATTCGTCATCCTGAACCTTAACATAGGGTCATTTATCTTCGATTCTGTGTTAACGCTTTAAAGACAGAACAAGAAAAAAAAAGAAAATAATAAGAAAAATTGCTTCTTAACCTTTATGAGTAAATCGGGTTTGAGGATTCATATTCCAGAATCATTAAGGAATTGTATGGGGACATCTTTTTCACCATTCACGAGGCTCTTTCGAAATTTAGTTAAACTGTCATTCACAAGATAAAGATAAAAAAAAAACTTTTAAAAGTTTTTTTTCTTACTTTCTTAAATTAAAAAAAGTTTTGAGAATTTTGAAAATTATTTTTGCTAAATTACTTTGTTTTGAATGTGCAAACTTTGTAATGTAACGTTCATTGCTGCTGAAAATGTCCAGGAAAAAGATCGGCTTGATTTTAATAAATTTTTACCGATCTGAATCCGTCTGCGTGTTTAAAGAGAAATCTCTTTCTCTAAGTAACTTTTTCCGTTTCGTTTAACAGATGAAGAACAAGGTTGTCTTGCAGGAAAGCAAATGGGTAACGAACATTTAACGTACACTGTGCCAATTTTTGTTAGGTGTGTCAAAATTTTGTCTTCCATTGTTAAAGCAATGGCTTAACAATATTTATGAGGAAGAAGAAATAAAGTTAAAAATAAAAGAGAACAAGAGGACCAGTAGCTTCTTGTAATATTGTGACTGACCAAAGCGTCAAATGCAAGCATTCAATGTGCGCATTTGGTGCATTAGACAATTTCAATAGGCGCTTTTACTAGGTTTGGCGCATTAGACAATTTCATTAGGCGCTTTTACTAGGTTTGGCGCTTTAGAAAATTTCAATAGGCGCTTTTACTAGGTTTGGCGCATTAGACAATTTCAATAGGCGCTTTTACTAGGCTTGGCGCATTAGACAATTTTAATAGGTGCTTTTACTAGGTTTGGCGCATTAGACAATTTCAATAGGCGCTTTTACTAGGTTTGGCGCATTAGACAACTTCAATAGGCGCTTTTACTAGGTTTAACGCATTAGAAAATTTCAATAGAAGCTTTTACTAGGTTTGTCTCAAAAGCCATGGTTCTGACACAATTGATTCTACGGCACTCTGTTTTTAGCATGGTCATTATTATGTTAAAAACAGTCATTATTATGCTTAATTATTTTGAGAAACTTTTTGAATATATATACGCATATTCAAAATAATGCAGCCCTTAACTCCTAGGCTTTATTAATGCAATAATTCTGATAATTCATTTTAAATAAAAAATGTAATTCATTAAAAGCATTGCTTTCTTTTCATGAGTGTTACCTATCTAACAAATGAGCTATGAGGGCAATAATTGTTTAATCCACAAAATTGGCAGAAATATTTTTTTTTTCATCAAACCTTTTTTAACATCGAAAAATAATTTTTTAACATCGAACCTGAACTACAATAAGTTGGCAATGGTTTGCCAATTTGTCCAATACTCTCAAGTTCAAAATCTCCTGCTGAATTTGCCTCTTCTACTCAAGAACATATTTAACTATTCATATAAATTTTAAAACCTGGCGTCTATTTTCAGAATTAACTTGATATATTCCAAGGAAATTTTGGATAACCATGAAAACAGTTTTATTTTAATCTGATAATATTAGGGGAACGTAATATTTTCAATTATTTTTAAACAAGGATATTTAAATATTTTTGAATAAATAATACAAAACAATGCTCGGAGCACAGAGACAAAACTGATAAACTCCATTTCAAATGTAAATAATTTCTTTCATTTAAAATTTTTATTTGTGTAAATTGAGCTGATTTTGCTTATTTGGGAAGTACTTCAGATATACATTTTTTCTTCGTTTTAGTCAGAATTAATGAGATAGCTAAACTGCATTCAGGCATCATGCCTATTTGACGTGTAGTTAAAATCTCATTAGGAAAACCACATTTTCCCGATGTTTAGTATAATTTTTGCTTTATGGTGAGGTTTTTTTTACCTTATGCAAACAAGTAATTAATTTTAATTAAAATATCTCAATATCAATGTCAGAAGATCACCAACTATGAACTAAAAGAATATAAATTTGGAAATAAATTGAAATAATCATAGATAAGCTTGCAAATTTTTGAGGAAACAGTCAAGAAATTTTATACAATCTTAACAATTCTATTGATAAACAAGTATAGAAAAGATTTATCCAACAGCTACTCAACTCTCTATTTTAAGATCACAACATTTTTCACTTCATCGACTGGCAACACCATTTCAAGAGAAGGATACAAAGAGTTAGAGTTCTTTTGATTTAGAAAGAACTTTTTGATAAAAGTTAAGGGAAAAAAACAAATCTGCTTTTAGAAGACACTTTGCATAGATTTGATCCGGCGAGTCGGAGCTCAAAAGGACTCCCAATTTTTGAGAAAAATAAAGGAAAAAAACCGGGAACAAAGTTGGATTCGACTGTTATTTATATTTACCTACTTTTCTTTTGAACCGAAAAAACGGAAATAGACACTACTATTGAAAACATAAACAAAAAGAAAACACACAGTTTTTTCTGTCCTCTTTCTCGACATCTTTTTTTCTCCACTTTTTTGCATGTTTTTGTATGGACTACTGTCTCTTTATCTTTCTTTTCCCGTTTTTTCCTCTTTCCTTCATCCCGGAAATATATTTTTTTTCTTATTTTTTTTTCCTTGATCCATCAATTTTCCCTGCAGAGTGCTCTGAGTCTAGGAAACATGTCCATAATCCCATAAGGCCTAACAACTACAAAGACGAGTCGTTCTGAAGCGCCTTTGTTTTTCGCCCTCCCCCATCTCTTTGTTTGTCCCATCTCCACCCCTGTCCCATGCAATATTTCCTACCTCCACTGTGGTTAAGTCCAAGAATAGAATATATAGGATGTAAGACAGTTAAAAAAAATCCAAACATCTTATGACGTCAAACAAAGACTGGACTTCAGGCGGCTTTGAAACAAATACAGTTAGATAAGCAGCCAGCGCCCCCTATTGAGCAAAACTTGCATACGTGTCTATGGACACCCTCCAACAAACTGAGTGGTTTTTAATGGACCGTGTCGCATCTTTTCAACCACGCGGGACCAAAAGCGCCCCCTTCGATTCAAATTTTATTATTTTTTTCTTTTCCTTATTATTTTCTTTTCCATCGTTAGTCTTTATTTATTTATTTCTAAACAATGCAACACATGTTTGGTTAGAAGGCATTGTTGATCGCGGCATTTTACTCTGAGATCTGGTCGTTCGTCTCTTTCTATTTGAATTATTTTGGTTTGTAGCCATTTTTTAAGTCCCTTTGGCAATAAAAATGTTTGATTTCTACTTGAGTGGTTGAGAGTAGAATGACCTAAAAAAAAGCAAAAAGAAGCGAATTTTGAAAGCCATTTTTACCACTGAAAAATGCGTATATCTTATCAAATCAACCCACTCATGTTGCTAGATTTTTCTATTCACTAGTTGCAACAACTGTTTGAATGCTGGACTAAGAATAAAATGCATGATTTTTATAGAAATGAAAATATAATAGGCTTAAAAAGCTTTTTTGATATTAAGCCAAATCTATTTTTGCTAGCAAAGATGGGAACTAGCTCAAATTCAATACTCATATGTCATTATTTATAAAATGTCGAAATTACTCTGACTTTTTAGCACTACAATGTTTTATAAAAATAACAAGAAATGTTACATAAAAGAATTATTTATTAGAATATTAAGGAACTAAAAAAAAACTCCCTTTCATTAGTTGTCACAACTCAACACACCAACATCGATTTTATTGCGTCTAGTAATAATTATACTGTAGGATCCACCTAAATTTTAAATCGGGTATTATTAATTTATGTTTTGACTTACATACATAAGATTAATTCTAAATTTTTTTATTTACACGTTTTAATATAATTTAATTTTAAGATATTTTAACGGAATTATTACAAGAAGGAAATATTACAAAATTATAAATGGTAGAATTAAAATGAACTAAAGAAAAATAAACTTAATCTCCAGACAGCTTAGTTAAAAAATTTATCGAAATAAAGATATTTTTAATTTAATTTATATAGTTTATTTAATCTGTATCTGTAACAAAAAAAGTACTTGCTTTTAAGTACCTGTCGCAAAATTATATTTTTATTCCGAGAAAAATAAGTATTTTATCAATTACTAGAAATTGTAATAGTTAAACTAACATATACAACATTATACAGCATATATAGTTTTATAGACAAAGTATTTTCACACTACTTGTTTGATAATCTGTTTAAAAACTGTTTTTTTTTTCGAAATTGAGTCAATTTATTTTTTGTAATAATTAGTTAACAGGATTTTTAAATTTTAGTCTTTAAACTTAAATTTTATCCATCCAGTCATAATATATGACATAAAGTGAAAAAATTGCATTATTGAATACAATTTTATTGTTATATCTATCAGCATGGAAAGTGTATCGAAGCATGTATGGTATAGTTTATTTAACTAGTATGTAAAAGTTAATCAGAAAAATAAATTTGTATGCGCAACATAGGTTATTCAACTAAAGTTTGCAAAGCGAGAAAAAATCACCACACTGTGTGGTATTGACATTTCAATAAAAAAAAATTTTGAAAAATAAATTTTTAAAAAACTCTTTTGGTTATCTAAATTTAGTTATTATCCGTATTTAAACCATTCCTTTCGTACTTTTTCCACTCATATAGTAATTTACCGGAAATTCTGGCTTTCAAAACTATAGTTCTTATTCCAGACATTTAATTAGATAGACAAAATTGAAAAGTAAATTTTCCGAATGAATGTTTTATTTGCCATGGTCTAAGGCGTCATGATAAAATTACCAAACTTAATCACATTTTCTAAATTTTATCACACATTATAAAACAATATTTTATTACTAAAGTTTTTACCGAAAGCCTTCTGCAAAAATTACAGACCTCTTTGATGTTCCCATAGAGCCAGAAACATGGTAACTTTTACCATATTTTGGTAGTTTTGAGCATACTTGTTTTCTCTGTGTAAAGAGCTATACTCTAAACTATACTACTATAAAGAACTATACTAAACTATAAGGAACTCTGTATTATCAGAACTACAGTTACTTTAATCAATATAACAAAATTTTATTAACATGGTCTAACTTATTAAATCTGTACAAAGAAATTGTATTCGTTTAACGCATACCTAATAACCTAATACATGAGCCTAATACCAAGTTCATCAATGCATAAGCTCATTCCATCTCATTATATCATATTACAGAAATATTATACACATAACTTAATTTACTTAATCTAAGAATGAAAACTTTTTTTTTATTTTATTTAATATGTTCGAAATCCATGCAGATTAAATCTAAAGTAGCGTATCAAATTATCTGGTTGCTGCAAAGAAATTTTTACATCAAGAAAATTGTATGCTAGTTTCTTATTTGATAAGCATCCAATTTATTTAAAATATGTAAATAAATTTTTCACACATTCTGTTTTGTATATGAGTGTAAACAAGTTTCATCAGTACATTTTTCGTAATTTCCAATTAATTTAGTAAGTGTCACAAAATATTAGATACGTTCACTAATTTACTTTGCATTACACTATATAAGAAAGCTTTACTGTTTAATCTTACGCTAATTTACTAAATAGATGGCATTTCTTTACAGATTCTTATTATTTTAATTAATCCACAGATATTTTATTCACATTGCCTAGTTTATTCTATCGGCAGAAGAAAATTTGATGACAAAATCTTCGGTTAACGGAAAAATAATAGGAAACATTAAATTCATTTTAATAAATTATATTTTATCTCTTCTCACTGCTCTAATTATCCCTAATTTAAATATTCCGCTTCACATAGACTTGTTCAATCAATCGGTCTATTCCATACATTATATTCTATACAAACTGTATGTATATTTATATCGTATTAGGAAACTTTAATTCGTTTAATCATTCTAAAATATTTCATAAATGAGGGAAATTCGCATCCAAATAATCTAATTTATTTAATCATAATATGAAAATTTTATAGGAAAAAATTTTTTTCTTTGAAATCCTCAGTTAAATATTTTATCAAGAAGTAATAAAAATTCGTTAAAATAAATTACATTATATCCCTTCCCAACAGCTCCTATGTTCCAATAATTAAAAAAAATATTTACAAGCAATCTAGTTCATCTACCCAGGGTAAAAATTTCCTACAAATAGTATATTTATTTAACTTTTATGGGAATTTTTATTAACACATCTAGTTATTTTATTTCCCTTGATTAATGATGGAAAACTTTATGACAAAAACTATTTCAATGAAAGTTTCGGTTAAATGTTTTAATAAGAAAGTTATAAAAATTCATTGAAATGAATTACATTTCATCGTTTCGAGCAACTTCAATAATCCATAACTAAAATATTTCACTTTTTCGACTAAGGTGTGTAGATATTCCAGGCACATAGTATATTTATTTAATATGCATATATAAATTTTTGTTAAATATTTCTAGTATAGTTAATAAATTCATTCGTATTTAATAAATTCAGGGAAATATTATGACAAAAAAGATCTTTAAAACCTTTGGTTAAATATTTTACAAAGAATGTAATAAAATTTCATTATAATAAATTGCATTTTACTCCACTGATCCAAAATGAAAATATTTCAATGCACCCATTCTAGTTTATCTAAAAGTGTAAAGAAGTTTTATATGATTAGTATATTTACTTAATTAGCATAGCTTACTATGTTACTTCATTCGTTGTTGAATAAGAAAATTTTGATGATTCGCCTAATCGTTCTAGTGTATTTAAAAAATGCAAGAAAATTTTATGACAAAAAAAATTATTGAAATCTTTGGTTAAATATTTTGCAAAAAATGTAATAAAAATTCATTATAATAAATTACATTTCATCCTTTCCAACAACTCCAATGATCCAAAATTAAAATATTCCGCCGGTGGGGGCTCTTTTGGCTGGAAATTTTGCCCATCCTTCCTTTTATGTGAGAAATGACATTTTACGGAAGTACTTTTCCGTATGAATGAAACATGAAGTCGCTTCTTTTAGAGTCTTTTACACTCTCTTTAGTTGATAAGGGTCGTCCATCACGAAAGAAGAAGACCCTATCATAAAAAGAAAAAGAAAGAAAAGCTCTCAGATTTAGAAAATGGAAGGTGCTCTTTATCTATTGGCAGATAACTGCAACTGCATCTAAAAGTGAAAATGAGCCTCCACAAAAAAAATGAACTGTCGTCAAATAAAATATTTCGTGACAATTTGAAACTTTTCTGCATCGATATTTTTATTGCTTAATTCTTGTGTAGCAATTGATTTTAATGAATTATTAAAAAGGTGTGTGAGGTTATGGTTTGTGAAAATCAGTTTTCTTGGTTGAAACAAATTCTTATTTCAACAAATAATGTTCTTTCTGAAGAAATAAATTAAGCAATCACTATTCCAATGATAAAAAATAAATGAAGTTACTTTAATTAGAAAATAATGCACGTTATCCTTATTCCGAAACAAAAATAAAACCCAATACATTAGTCATTATTTTTGGTTAGCAAAATATATTTGAGTTGATATAGTATTGTTAAAAATGCTTGTAGAAAGCCTAAAAAGTATAATATTTTTCTACCGTCAAATAAACACTTGGTGACAATATGAAGGTTTTCTGCCTCGATATTTTCATTGCTTAATTCTTGTGTAGCAACTGGTATTTGTAAATTATTAAAAAGGTTTTCTTAAGATTATGGTTTGTACAAATTAATTTTCTAGATTGAATTAAGCTTTTATTTAAATAAATAGAATTTTTGATGAAGTAAAATTAAGCAATCAATATTCAAATGATAAAAAAATAAATTAAGCTATATTAATAAAAAAATATGTAAGTCTTGGTTACTGCTAAGTTTAAATAAGAACTAGTACTTAACATTCATTAGTCATTAATTTGGATTGAAAAAATGAATTTGAGTTGATATGATATTGTTAAAAATGTTTGGAGCGTATTTGAAAAACAAAATATTTTTTATTCTGATAATTCTTATCTCATTAGCCCGAAATTGCTATTAATAAAGTCAATTATTTCGTTTATTCATTAAAAATGATGGTGATTCGTTGGTTTGTTAAAATTATTTATAACAATTCGGTATTTTTCGTTTCTAATTCGTTTAATTAAAATACAATGCAATTTTATTTTTTTTTATAAAATCAATGCAATTTTTTATAGCTAAGAAAATAATGCAATTTAAGTATGCATTTTAAAACAATTATTTGAACTGTAATTAAAATAAAAGTTTACTTGGGGATTCTATAAATTAATTGGAAACGAAAAATACCGAAATTTTATGCAAGTTCTGTAAATTTTTATGGTTAATATAACACATATTTTATGAATTGAAAATTTATAGTGATAGGACTATAAATAACAGAAAATTTTTTTACTTTACATAAATATATAACTAATTTTTACCATAATATTAATACATTCGTTTTTATTACTCTAATTATAACCAAAGAAATTATATTACTAGAATGTTGACTTTTTATTTAAAAGATCCGAAGCATAAAGCTAATTAGCTATAAATTATGAAATCCGTGCTTTGACAATTTATTTTCTTTCTTACTGATTTATATTATAGTATTCATTATGAGTATTACATTCTTTATTATAATCACAAAGCATACAAACTTATAACCATTATGTCTGCGAACTAACTAAACCTAAATAAAACAAGTAAACAATTCTAAACCTAAATAAAAAAAATTTATAGATTCAAATAATCTGAAAGCTTTTTTTTCCTAAAAGAATTGTTGATTATAAAACAACAAAAATGAACGTGTGTTCCGATTCTGAAGCACAAAAATGCATTCTGATATTTTCGAAGTTGCCAATAGCATGTGTGTTAAAATCATAGTGCGGAAGTGAATTAACAAAATTAAATTTTTTAGAATCAAAACATGCATTTCAGTGCAATTTTAAATATTCTTCTTATGGACTAAATAAAATCCAAAAATTAAATTATAAATTTTACTCAGTCTTATTTGGAATACAATTCATAAACCTGAACAATAGAAGCATATTTCGAGATACAAATATTTGTCTGAAAGCCTTTCTTCTCTAAAGGAATTGCTGATTATAAAACAACGAGACTTCAAAATGCATTATGACATTTTTATACAACCGGATATGCTCTAGGGATGGGCAACTTTTATAGAAAACAATGTTTGCGAAGATGCATTTCTTACATTGTGTACACACATCCTGTGTCACATTCTTTAGATTTCATTGAAGTACGTTTTTTCTCCCATCAAATGGAAATACTTTTTATTCTCTTTCATCGAATCTAAAAGCCGAAAAGAGCTTATCAAGCGGCATTGCAAAATACTTATTCTTTCCCGTCCATTTCTAAATTCTTCAATGCCGTAGATTTCTACATCTTCTTTTTTCTTACGCGAAATATTTCTATAATACTGTTTAGGGGATGAAGGGAAAAAAATAAAACATAGCAGTACGTATAATTCTTAGTATGTCATTGCGTTCTTTTTAACAGTGTTTACATAAGCTGCTTCGAGAAAAGCTATAAAAAGTATTAGATTTCCAATAAATCACATTACCGCTAGTTCTTTTATTTCGATTTTTTTTTCTATTCTTCCTTTCAGGTATTTTTTCTTCTTCGATTTTTTTCTTCTTTTTTTTTGTTCTTCGGTTTTTTCTATCGAGATAGCAGCTCCGTTTCTTTACGATCTATAAAGTCTGAAGGCTTAAAGGCGCGGGCCTTGATATCGGACTAAGGCAGATAAGAAAAAATTTAATTCCTCAGTCGAGGTTCGGTTTTGAATTGGCTTCTAGAATAAATGATAGAATCGTGTGAAGTAAAAAGAAAAGAAAAGAATATTGTGGGACGCGAAGGGAAATTAAACGGGTTCATTTCACTGTAAAATGATTCAGTTTTCCAATTAAACTTTATTAGTTTCCGGCTTTAAGAGATTGACGAATACGAAAAAAAAACTATAGAATGATATCGATACAATTATATATTCTTGAAAAAGATCCCGGGAGGAAGGATCTGAAAAGAATTGCTATTCTATTTGAGAATGAGGATATTTAATCAATATTTTAACAGTTTATTTTTAAAGCTGTAATGAACCAGGGAAAGAAGAACTTTGATATTTTAAGCATCATTTTATAAACCCATAGCATTTATTTCTAGTTTTTTTTAATTGAATTTTATACCACTAAATTCTACAGCTAAAAATCTAAAGCTATGAAATTAAAAAAATCTAAGAAACCCGGAACAAGTTCTAAAAATCTTTATTTTCTAAATTCTGATGAAAAATCCTTTCGTTTACTAAAATAAGAAACACCCTAAGCAGGCTAAAAAACAAGAAATAATCGTATTGTATATACACTTACAAAAACAAAGACGTTATGAGGATAATTTTGAGGTGCAAATATGGTAGAAATTGAAGTAAATTAATAAGATTATTTTTTGGTGCAAAACGCAATCTCTTTTTAAACCTCAGGTTTATTTTTTTACACCAGTCAGACGTTCAACCTCTGGTAAACCAGTCAAATATCAACTTTTGGTGTTTTTACAACTTAAGTTTTCTTTTACAACCAAAAATGCTTGGTTGTAAAAAAAAATTAAATACCACATTTTAGAGGTTGTAGATAAACAACTATGCATGCATTTTTATATCTCAAAAGCAACCTTTTTAAGTGTGTAATGAAACATCTCTGATTATGTTTCTATCAACTACAAAACAAATATAATAATATACAAATATAATAATATAAATTAGAAAACCTTTTCCTACTCTCTCACATCACAGTAGTTATATATGAAATCAGGCGAAATTATTAATACCAGAAATATACCGTAAACCGGGGCGAGTCTACCCATCCAGGGGCGAGTCTACCCATTTTAGTTTTATTTAATTTTCACTATTTTAAATTGCAAATAAAAAAATTTTTACTGACGGAGGACTTAGTTCAGTCTCTAAGGAAGATGGCGCTGTAGTATTTTGATCCGTTTTTATTTATTTGGTGCCTTTTTAACCTACCTGTTCAAACGTCTTTTGAGAGATTTGTATTGAAAATCAGCAAACTTTTAGTTGGTGCTCCGTAAGTATACTATTATTTTTACTATTTTCACTTTGGTTAAGTGATAAACTTATCTAAGACTAAGATTACATTAATTTTATATGAAAAAAAAAAGAATGTAAGTTTTGCTGTTGTAAACAAAAAGCCAGAATTCGTGGGGCGAGTCTACCCATTCGTATTTAGTTTTAATAAAGCATAACAATATAATTTAGAACTTTGTTTATATTATAATTAAGTCATTTTAAATGAATTTGAGTATATTATTTTAATTCTGCATTGATAAATTTATCATTAATAAGAAAATTTATAGGTTAAATATAAATGTAAATATAAAATATGTTTATTTTACCTTTTTTTACAATTTTTATATTTCAAAATTAACTTTTTTTATTTAATGCAAGTTAAATAAATTATTATTTATTATTACAGATGGTTCGAAATTATATTCGCAAAACAAATGGATTTAAATGTTACAAAAAAATGCCACCTGAGATGGAAAAAGCTATCCAAAGGATAAAAGCCAAACAATAACAATATTAATTTTAATTTATTTTTATCAACAATAATCAGAAAAAAATGTTATTTTATAATGTTAATGATTATAAAAACAAAACTGTGATCAAAATGTGATAATCGATCAAATACTCAATTTGTGTTATTTTATGAATAAAAAAATGGAATATATAATAAAGTTATGAATTTTACTTCATAAATATCCTATATAGTAACTAAAATAACAATTTAATAGTAAAATTTGATTATTTACAATGTTAACATTCATTTTAGTAGAATGGGTAGACTCGCCCCATACGAGAGATTTGTCAGCAGTTCTATAAAAATATACAGTAACAGCGTAACTGTTAATATTTTCTAAAATCGATTTCACAGCTTTAAAGAGGGATAAATAGCGATTCCGAAACACCTATTAAAAGCCTTTTTTTTTTTAATATTTACAAAAGTTTGACCACTTGAAAGTTGACAAACTGAAAAAATGGGTAGACTCGCCCCGGTTTACGGTACTTATTTTCTTGAAATGTAGAAAAAATAACTTCAAAAGCAACCTCTGAGTCAGTTGATCTAAGGTAAATTTGTTGTGATTATTACTCTAAAAGAAGTTTTGGTGAAAATAAATTTTACCGTCAAAATTAACAGCACCTGAATGCTTATACTTTTTACTGTAATTTGATTCAGAATTTTTTACAGTGTACAACGCATTTATATTCTACTTTTCCTACGACAACTAGAAAAATTTATAGACGCAATAACTTAGATGTTCTTTCTAAGTAAGTACATTAAAGTATTACAGTGTCCAACATAAAGTTAAAAACCCTGAATAACTTTTGCTCTAATGATAATATTTTTACCAGGACTTATTCATAAGGATTTGAGGGTTTAACCTTTATGTGAATTATTTAATACATATTATATTAGTTACAAAATAAGGTATAAAAACACAATATTTTCAGTAATCATAGTTCTTATTTTTTGAGAGATTCGAATTTTAGACTTTCAAATTTAAATAGCCGCAATCTATTAATTATAACCTCAATAGTTTGGTCAGGAGTACGGTCGAAAGTTAAAACCCCTTTATGTTAATTTCATTTTAAAATAACCATTTTGCTCTCTGATCAAAAGATAAATAATCTCAGCCTAGACGTAAAGTTGCGTCAAGTACTTAAAAAGTTTAATAACTTCTTTGTGCGTTTCGCTATTATGACACAACTTATCACTAAAGTTTTCTCGTCTAGTCAGAGAAAAGAACTTATATTTCGTAACAAAAACAATTGAACAAATTGTATTTATCAAAATAACGTTTTTACGGATTTAATCTTGCAAAACTTTCCCGATAATGATAAAATGCTTTTAGTTTTTACCCAGTTCCCTACTTTTTATAATGGGTAATACGAAAAAAGAGAACACTAAGTTCAAAAATAATCCCTGTGTAAAGATTAATAAAAAACTAAGACAGGAATTCCCTGAACAAGTAAACTGCATAATTAGAGTTGTTCCTTTCTTTAAGTTGGACACTAGGGATAAAAGGAACAGGATAAACCGAACAATTACGTTCTCTTTTTGTTGAACGTATCATACTTTTTTTTTGTAATTACAGCGGAAAAAAATTTATTTTATGGATTAAAACTTTAAGTCTTTTCCCTTTTCTCACGAGGAATATTTCCTAGTTTTGAGTTGTTAATCATTGATTATTCTTTTTTTAGAAATAAATCCCTTCAAAGCTATTAAAAATGCAATACATTTTGCTTAACATAAAACGCTTCCGAAAATCCCTTTTTTTTCCCCTTTCTAAGCTTTGTAATGTTATTTAAATTTATTTTACTGTATGCATAAATCTTGCATAAATTTCTTATTTAATTCTCTGACTCTTAATTATTTCTGTATGATTGGTTTAGTTATAGTGTGTATTGTTGGAATACATATATGCAAATATGAGATTAGATTTTATTCGTCGTTTAATAAATGAACTAGTTTCGAATTTGTTTTATTTGCTGTTTAAATGTGATCTAACTAATTATAGAGTATAAAAATGTGAAGAATGAAGTTGGTTAATTATGCGTATTTTGAATGCGTTTTTTAAATGTCAAAAGTCACTATTAATTTAATTAATTTTAATTTACTCAATATAGTTGTTTATTGCAATTAATACTTGCTAAAATAAAATTTTACCGTAAAAATTTGTTTTTATTTATTGATCAGAAAACTTCTAATTATTATTGTGATATGAGGTTACGGTAATAATATCTTGAGATCATTTATTATTACAAGAAAAATTAAAAAACTCCTATAGAAATATTACTTAACTGACTGGTATTTATGGAGAATTAATATTATAATTATCATTTGTAACTAACAAATTATTTTTAAGTAAAAATCTCTCAAACTCTTTGTTTACGAGGAAGATTTTATTTTTCGAAAAATACATGAAATATACATTTCTTATTATGTATACAAATAATGAAATTGTCATAGAAGATTTAAAAGTATTTGTGACATATCTAAATGAAGATATTTTAGGCTATGTGTAATTTTATTTCATAAAAAAACTCCATAATATATTATTTTAAAATGCACAATGCACAAAATAAAAAAGTGAACATCCTGAATAATTTTTTATCTAATGATTGACATTAGATAAAGATTAGATTCCAATCATTAGATCAAAAGTTATTAAGTGTTCACTTTTTTACTTTGCACACGAAGTTTATATCGCATCTCCGCATGTAGATTTTCCAATTGTATTAGTTACATTTAAAATAAAATTATAATTCAGAAATACAATTCCCCTGAAAATTACCTTAGAAAATAAACTATGAAAAAAATTCATTTTGTCAAGCTATTTGTATACATTTTTCAGGTCTTCATCTTCCCATTGTGTAGTTTTATAAACTTCCTCCAACTCCTTCCACAATTTAAATACTAATTTATATTAAAGTAACTACCAAATGAAAAATTACAAACTATTATAACTAATATACTAGGCATTGAATTAGAAAAAAATAACTATTCTAAAACACTTAATTTTACGAAGCTACTTTTATTTTCCCAAGTTTTCTTGCTTCCATTGCTCTGTTTTATGAACCTCCTATAAATATTTCCAGAACCTAAAAACGTATTTATATAACAATTGAGTAAGCTATAAACTATTATTACTAATATACTAGATATTTAATAATGAAATAAACTATTATAAGACATTTAACTTTACGAAACTACTGTTAACTCTTTTTCCAGGAATTGATCTTCCCATTTCACTGTTTTATAAACATCCCCTAAATATTTTCATAACCAAAAAAAGAATTTATGTTGAATAAGCGATAAAATAAGCTATGAATTATTAAGATCAATATACTAGATATTGTATTAGAAAATAAACTAAAGCATTTAATTTCACGAAACTACTTTTAGTTCTTTTTTCAGGATTTGATCTCCTCATTTCACTATTTTATAAATTTCCTCTATTATTATTACCACTATTTTTACCACTAAATTTCCTATATTATTTCCATAACCCAAAAACCGAGTTATATTGAACAAACAACTGAATGAGCTATAAACTATTATTACTAATATACAAGATATTGAAATATAAAATAAACTATTATAAAACATTTAATTTTTGCCAAACTACTTTTAGTTCTTTTTCCAGGATTTGATTTTCCCATTGCACTGTTTTATAAACTTCCTTCAAATCTTTTCACAGCCTAAAAACCGATTTAACACGTAAGAATCCTTTACTGCCTTCATTTCCTTTAGTCTTTTTATTACCCCACTTTCTATGAGATTGCTACTGCCGCTTTCTACTACCAAAAAGCACCAAACAAAAACGAAACAAACATCACATAAAAACGTCCCATCGATGCCCTGTAACGGACTTAAAATTCAACAGCTGTGGCTGAGACGAACCAATATTGGTTTTAGGTCGTGAGGAATTCAACCGTCGAGGAAAGAGAGAACAATGTTTTGATGTGCCTTTTTTGGAAAAAAACAACTTACAACGATGCCATTTCTTTTTTGGCCAGTAACACGTGGGACTTGCCTTGTCATAAACTTCAATTGATTTCTTTCAAAAAACGAGAAGTTTTATCATTATTTTTCCATTAAGAATTTTTAATAAAGAAAAGTTTGAGATTGTTTTTTTGTGTGCAAATTTATGCGGTTTTGTTTGTCGATGGGTTTGCATTAGTTTTTAATTCCATCTATAATCTAATCTTATTAATTTTGTTTTACTTGATAAGAGTGACACGTTTCTGTGTGATGTTTTGTCGATAAAATCTGTCAGCGGTTTTATTATGAAAAGTTTGTTTGATGTTTTGGGTATTGTTAAGGTTTTACCGCTAATGAAAAACAAGCAATATCTGTTAAGGGTTATCAAAACTCCTTCTTTATAAATTTTTCGTAGAAATTATGAGCCCTGTGCAAACTTTAATATTCTATTCAGAATAAAGAGCTATTTATTTCAAAAATGATGTAATTTTTTTTGTCTGTAAAAAATTTTTTTAAACTTCATGTGAATTTTAATTTAGCATGTTCTGCTAAGATTTGTATGATTTCTAATAGAACATGTTGAAAATATATTTAAATAATCTGTTTTTGTCCTTCTTCTGCTTTTCTAGTTATTTTGTTATGAAAAATTTTGTTATGAAAGTTTTATAATGAGAAGTTTTGTTTGATGGTTTTGGTCTTGTTATGATTTTCGCACTAATGAAAAGCAAGTAACATTTGTTAGAACGTTAGCAAAACACCTTATTTGTAATGTTTCTCATAGGAATTATGAACTGTGAGTAAACTTAAGTGTTCTATTCAGAAAAATAAAGAAAATTTTATTTCAAAAATGAGTGAACTTTTTTGAAATAATTCCTTTTAAATTTCATTTGAGTTATAATTCTAGGAAAACAAGATATTCTAGAACGTATGATTTCAAATAGAACACGTAGAAAAACTATATAACTCAGTTTTTATCCTTCTTTTATTCTTTTAATTAGTTCGTTTTTTAAATCAATTAACTTCTAATAGAGCAATTTAAAAATAAAACTGAAAATAAACTGTTTCTATTCAAATTCCTGACGACTATTTTTCAGTGCATAAAATGAAATAAAGAGTGTTAGAACTCATTTAAGGAAACAAATATTTATCCTGACTCCAGTTTTAATTTCTTCCCATTTTCAGTGTAAAAAAATGGTGAATTTAAGCTCTCTGATATGAATGCCGTCAAAGTCAACTTTGACTTGCTCCAAAGGAACTCATTTGCCTGGAGTATTGTTTGCATACCCAATGAGACGAGACCTTAGATTAATTGGGCAAGAATTCCTGTTTTTTCCGTAAATTTTTTTCATGCTATTTTCATTTTTGGGCAAATTTAAGCTGTTTGAAAATTATGTTCAGGTCTGGGAGGTATGTCAAAAAATAGTGTTTTATTTCTGTTGAACACATACTACGTTTTGCAGAATCTGGTAAATTAAGCGAATGACCTTTTTTTCTGACTTTTGGACAAGGTAATGTTTGAGCAAATTTGTCATCAAAATTTGCGTTCGAACTTTTTAAAAGTTTGAAGTATAGCCTGGAATTTAGTGAAATCATATTAATGTGTTTTATAAAAAGCTTTTAACTAATCTTCTGCGTTATTGACTAACTAAATAAGATTTTTAAAAAAAATGTGTTTAGTAAGGCACATCTCTGTAATCCAATTTTCAGTTTTAATTTTAACCTTACTTTAATTTGCAATTTAGATTGATTTTTTAATTTACAATTTAGATTGATTTTTAATTTACAATTTAGATAGACTTTTTTATTTTCAATTTGATTGATTTGGAAAAAAATTTATTTTTTACATTCTTTTTTGTACATATTTCAGTATAATATCTTTAAAACATTGAGTTATTGCTATAATTGTTTTAGTCTTCTCATGCACAATTCTATTATTTTTAATAAATGCATTATTTTATAATACTGATAGACAATAACTTCAGTAGCTTCACAACTGTTCTTCTTACAACAGTTCTTACTGACTTCTACTGTTCTTCATTCACTGTAACTCTATACAGTAAAAGAAAAATCTGTCATCATGCTAAACTTAAATAAATTATTTTAGTTAACGTTTCGTTGTAGCCATGAACATTATCTAAGTTAATTGTAATATCTTAAGATAATTCATGAATCTTCCGACACATTAAAAATAAATTAATTGCTTAATTGGATGCAGAGTTTTTAAATTCCAATTAGCTCCTTAATAAGAAATATAGTTACTTTTACATAATTTTAAAATAATAATAAAAATCCGGAAAAAAAGGGAATAAACTAAAAAAGATACTTTCATTTCTAATGTTACGTTTTGCAAGTTATAACTTCTTCATGTATATTAATTATAGTTGAAATATTCAAATCCTGTATTGTACTAGCAAATAATTTTAGAATTTTAATATATATTTACTCTACCAATTTCTTTTTGAATTTAAATATCAAAAATTTAATTACTTAAAACGATGTTTATTTTCTATTTATTTTTTTAAAAAATATACTTACGAAAAATATCTTATCTCATTTAAAAGGTTTGATAAAAAATATATGCTAACTGTTTGTTTTTTTATTTATAATTTAAAGTTATTTAGGCCTAAAAATATGTTAAAATTGATTCCAAATATTGAACATAAATTTATTTTACAAAGACATAACAAAAAGGCTGTTTGCGGGAAAAAAATATTGCTAAGCAGCTTTTTGATTCTTTTACATTTTGTACATTTTTCAATTCCTTTGAAACACCACTTTAAATATTTTCAGACTACGTTCTCTACCTGTCGTTAAAATCCTAATTACACAATGAACTTTTAATTTGTTTTAGTTTTTTTTGTACCTAAAAACTAAATTTTTTTCAGTATATACCTTACGTAACAACTTATAAAAATAACATATTGAGAGATAAGATATGCACATTAAGTGTTCTACCTATTTCTATAATCCTATGCAAATAATAGGATTTAAAAATATTTTTTTTCATTCTAGAAACCACTTTCTTCCGTATTAGTAATGCATGTACAAGATATACCTAATATACTAAATTTAAATATGTAGATTTAATATCTTTTTTTTAAATTAAAATAAAAATACTTAAATAAAAAATAAATTTTCATAAAATTTTATTAAAACATATTGTTTGAATAAAAAATTGCACTTTAAATTCTAATTGCTGTTTTAATATAACATCTGTTTTAAATCCTATTTGTAGCCAAAACTTCCACAAACTAAATTTAGTTTAAAATTTTTGTTCTTATGTCGTTTTTAACTATGTAAATAATAATTGTATTAATTAATATCTTACAAAATTACTAATATTTTTTAAGAAATTTGTTCGCATAATTGACACAAAATTCAGGTTTCTAGTACCTATTTATATAACAAAATATTAAAGATGAAAAAGTTTTTTTTTTACTTTATAGTTCTACCGTTTCCTCAGTATAGAAAATGAAAATGTAATTTTCAATTACGTTTGTGATCGATTCTTTCGTAAATAAAATTCGTCAGACAAAATGAAACTGAACAAAAGCATAATTCAACAAATCAAAAAATGGAAGGTTTTTTTTTCATTTTCGATTCCAACTCTCTTAAAATCATAATAAACTCACACTTACGTCAAGATAAGAGAGCAAACTAGATAAAATACTGCCTGAATAAATAGAGCAAACAGCTCCAGAAAACTTGACTTTGTTTCAAAACCTTCCAGCCTATACTTATTCGAGAAGAAATTCTACATTCTTGCGTTCCACAAACAGTTGCATTCTCGGAACACATTTAAAAATCTAGCGAATTGTTTGGGTCTTTTTTCCGTTGAAAGAATAAAGTAAAAAGAAGAAAAAAAGTAAATTCTTTCCATGGTGATAAATTGGTCCGAAAGTTGCTGATGCGTTGTAGAAGGCTAAGATCTAAAAGGTAACTGGGCCTTTAGCTATACTTTCTTTCGAACTTTACGACTTAGAAAGTCCAAGCTCTAAAAACAAAGAAAAAAGTATATGATGAAAGAAAAAGGGGTAAAAGAAGGGCTTAGAAAAGAAAAAAAGTCCGAGCGGAGGGGTTAAGTACGAGACAACCAAAGCAGCAACCCAAGCGTAGAAAAAGAGTTTGCCTTGCTCCAGTAATATATGATTTCTTCCCTGACAAATAAAAAAAAAGAGAGAAAGTTTTGCACAATTTTTACCACTAAGAAAAGCGCTGTTTAGTGAACTGTATCAGAAAATCTTAGAGGTAATGAATATCCTTAAACTTTGATATATTTGCGCTGATGATAAGGCGTTAAAATCATTGCAACGAAAAAGGGTAACAGCTACATTAAATGTTACTTTTCAGGCAATTAAGATGGTATTTACAGCCTTATTGATTTAAAGTGCCTAGTTTACAGTAGTCTTTACGGTTTCTAATTTGAGAAATTTTTCTTATTAAGGTTTCTTAACAAACATTTCCGAAATCCTAAAGGTAAAATGAAAAATTCCAGATCAACTTACGGTAGAAAGTACCTGCACTTAGCATCATCCAAAAAATTCATTTAGAAAAAAAAAATTCATTCAAAACTGTCATTAGATTTTTTTCCTGAAAATAAAAAGAATCCATAAAATATTGGTGATATTTTACACTAAACAAATAAACATTAAAATTGCGCTGATACATAAGTAGTTGAATAATTCATATCGTAAATAGCTCTAAAAAAATTATGAATTCATATTTTCTTCCTTATCTATAAAAAATAACAGAGGCTCATCTGTAAAACGCAAATAATTGCGAAAAAATATTTAAATAATATCGAAAGCGTCATTTTTTACTCTTGAGGCATTTCATCGATTGCTTTATGAACGAAATCAATGTGCAAATTAAATGCTTTCCGCTCTTCTCAACGGCAGAAAAATCCATAAATAACATACATAAGAAAACATTTTAGACTTTCAAAGCAGTACTCACCTTTCCAGCTTCAATAAGGAAAAAACTATTTATTTTCTCTAATAAGAAATAATTTTAAAAAGAAACAGTCGAAACTTTGAAAGTGAAAGATTTACGCTACAAAATTAATAAATAAAATTTTTAAGTAAATAGAAAATATAGTCTTTACCACGTTAATAGATTTATATACAGTATATAGGGAAAGTAGTTTAAAAAGTTGTTAATAGTAGTTTGTATTGTTTCTTAACCACCGGTCCGCAACCACTATTCAGGGGTTCGCAATCTTACTACCACAGAAAAATGAAAATCTTATTGAATAATTTGCAGATCAAGGATGAAAATCTCAGTTTAATTTAATGAGCATAAATGAAGACCAACAGAGGGGAGTATGTCCATGAAAGCTGATTCTGTGAAGAAATGAATTTAAAAATTCGAGATTGTTCAGCAGCTAGAATACGATTGATATCGTTATAAAGAAAAAATGAATGAATATCACAAGCATTTTTTTACTTCCTCCAAAAAAAAATTTGAAAAAAGTACAATTTTTGATGTTGAGAAAAAATAAAATATGAAAATCTGGTGGGATGGACAACCGTTTTTTTTTCTTGAAATTCATTTCCAATCAATATTTCCTCCATAGACTCTGGTCGTTACTTTGTTCACCTTGTCTACACGTGGACAGGAACTATTTTTTCCCAGAATGGCCCATCTTCAAAATGTAATAACTCTCTAGAAGAACCAAGTTTCCCACGTTATTGATTTGACAAACTCAACATAAAATCCTCAAAATACAACAGATGGTGATCCAATCATAATTTTGCGGGAAAAGTGGACATAAACCATTCTTCCCTCTCGATCTTCAAATCAGATCTGCATAAAAACTTGAAAAGGATACCCTTATTTTTGAGCAAAAAGCAATTAACCTTTTTCTTCAAGATATTTATGTGAAACTACATTTTCGGTTATGAGTGTTATTAAAATAAAACATGGAAATCAATTAAATCTTGCGCTTTCTTTACGTAATGCCGTAACAAGTCTGTCACCTAAAATTGACTCGTTAGTCAGCAACAAACAGCAGCAACAATTACATTAAATTAGATCTTTTTAAAGGTTTATTATTTCCTTTTTTATTATTTTGCAGTTACTTGTATTCTTTTGTTATCTATACTTGGTTAATATTTCTTTATTTGAATGGCAAAATTAATATCCGTTACTTTTTATCAATTTATGAATTCACATTAGTGAAAGTTAATATGCATTTTATTTATATTTAAATAATATATTCTCGAAATATTTTTTATTGTAGAGATTATGTAAATTATTAGTAACAAGATGGTCAAAAAATACTTCAAACTTAGGTAAAAGTTACGCCAATAGTCCAAAGTACTAACCCTAACGATCCACGATAAACCATTAAAATACTTTACCAGTCTTCCTAGCAAATCGGGCTTAGAACACTAGCCTAAATGTGCATGGTATCTGTTTTCGAACGAAATGTATCCTAGTATAAAACCCTCAGCTTGCAAACAGATTACCCGGGTTCGAATCCATGCCATGACTAAGTGGTTCATTACTCACTTTTAGCATGAATATTTACTGTAAATATTACAGTAACAGTAAATATCACAGTAACAGTAAATGAATTAACGAGACATGTAAATATTACAGTAACAGTAAGTGAATTAACGAGACATGTAAAGCTTACAGTAACAGTAAATGAATTAACGAGACATGTAAATATTACAGTAGCAGTGAATGAATTAACGAGACATGTAAATATTACAGTAGCAGTAAATGAATTAACGAGACATGTAAATATTACAGTAACAGTAAATGAATTAACGAGACATGTAAATATTACAGTAACAGTAAATGAATTAACAGTAAATGTTAAACGAGAATTTTCAGAACTACTCTGCAGTCTAGGTAAGATTATCTTTTAATGAAAATAAAAATATTGCATGGATATAATATATGGAGGAAATCAATATGCAACTTAATTGCTTTCCGCTCTTCTACATTGCTTCACTGACGAAATTAATGTGCAAATTATATACTTTCTACTCTTTTAAACGGCAGAAATAAACATAAAAATAACATCCCAAAGATAACATCTTAGATTTTCAAAACATAGAAAAAGTCCCCATTTTATCAAGAAAAAAATTATTACTTTGATCTAATAAGTATTCAACTATTTTTTTACTATTATTATAAAACTACAATGTGTGAATCTGACTGAGCAAAATACGTTGGTTTGGTAACAGGATTCACGGGTTCGAATCAAGGTGACGACTCAGCAGCTTCTCACTCATTTTTTAATGTAAGTTTTAACGGTAAATATTGAATATAGGTACTTTTTACTTCGTATTTTTAGAATTATTTCCATTGCATAGGTATAAGTTTTTAATTCTTAATAAAATGTATGGCTAGCTTATTTTTGCTTAGAAAATTAAAAGAAGCCTTAAAATATTGGCGAAATCTTACACTACTAAGCAATTCAACAATAAATTGTGCTGATACAAAAATATTTGAATTATTCATATCGTAACTAATACTAAAACAATAAAAAAAAAATAAAGTCATCTTTTCTTGACTATTTATAAAACAAACTAGAGGCTCGTCCCTAAAACGCAAATGACTGTGAAAAAAATATATTAAAATATCACACAAGTCAAAAGTGTCCTTTTTTACCTAGAGGCATCCCATCGATTTCTTCACGGACGAAATCAATGTGCAAATTAAATGCTTTCCGCTCTTCTAAACGGCAGAAAAAAATATTAAAATAACATCTAAAAGAAAACGTCTTAGACTTTCAAAGCAGAGGAAAAATCCCCACTTTAATAAGGGAAAAAACTATTTCTTTGCTCTAATAAGTATTCAACGATTTTTTCTCTCGTAAAAACAATTTTTTCCCTTCGCCAAGGTTTTTTAATACATAAATTTGAATCGAAAAATATTTGTCGTGTAATTCAATCAAAAATCTTTTCTTTTTTTTTTGTACCATCCTTTCCTTCTTGCCTTTTTAATTTTTAATTTCTTAAGATTTTTCAGTCTTGAGCTGTTTCTACAAGATTAATTCGGAGCGACATAGGCAGTTTTTCTCAAAGAATTTACGGCCCCTATGCGGTCCTCTCTCAGTTTTTTTCGTTTTTTTCTGTTTTATTTTTTATCGTGTCATCTTAATAAGTGCATTTCATTACGAATGCTTATTTTCCTTACATTGAAATTCATTAAAAACCACGAGATCTGAGCATGTTTGCAAAAATGGCTTTTTTTTTCTTTCTTTTTTTTTCATTTATTTTTACTTTTCGCTTTCTGTCAGGAAAGAGCGAAAATGAAAAAAAAACAGCCTTAAAGAGCTTAAACTAATTGCTTAATGCTTTTAATGTAAACTTTCAAAATGTGTTTGCTGTTATAATTTTTCTTTTTTATGCATGTATAAAATATACGTTACTTACATCTTTAAACGAAAAATATCTTTAAATGCAATACTATCTTATATATTTACATAATAAGATTCTATTCAGTATTTCCTTACAAAAATATTCACCATTTAGCATTTTTAAATGTTTTTATGTATTTTATTAGTTTTGGGCATTCTCTTCGTTGACAACTCTACAATCATACGTTGTAAAAAAGCTTTAATTTGTTTTTGTAGAGTTTATCATTTCTAAAACAATTGTTTAGGTTCCAGAATTGGTTAATATATATTATTTTTATTTAGTTTTTTATAAGAAAGCATAGGCATTCAACTAAAAATTTCACTCAAACAAAATTTAAATTTTAATTAAATATTTTAAGTTTTATATTTCGAGGACAAATAAAAAAATGTTTTGGTAGCTTAACAGCCGTCCTGACAATGTTCAGTTTTCTTCCCAAATAGGTTCTTCTTAATTCTTATTATAGAGTACCTTTTGAAGTACCTTTTGGTTCTAAGTAGAGTACCTTTTGGTACTCTTATTATAGAGTACCTTAGAGTACTTTTTCCCAGAGTACCTAGGAAACGGTAAGCGATAACGCATTCGTCTGGTAGACTAGAAAAACTGCAGTGACTCAACTTGTAACAAAATCTTTGCTAACAAAAATTTACGTTATAATAAGAAAACTTTTACGAAAAAAAATATACGACTATATGTGGCATTTCTACAGGGAAAGTAAAAATTTACCTTTCTCAAAGTTGTATGCAATAGATTTCAAATTTTGTGGTCGTACGTCTACTCTAAGCAGCACCTCCTAAGATAAAGAAGGCCTCAGAACGGATCAATTTAGTAGTCCGACGTAACGAACATAAACTGCGCAGTGGTGGTGAAATACGAAAGATGTCATTACGTTTGGACTACTAAAGGATCAAATTTCTTGTTTATGGTAACCCGCGCTGAGGCCTTCTCTTTTCTATAAGGTCTCTAAGCCACTCAAGTCTTCTTCTCTATGCCACCAAAACCTAATTATCGTACCAGTTGTATGTCTTCTCGCAGCCACCAAAGCTTCTTTAGCGTTGCAGTTATACATCTGATCTGAGCCACCAAAGTTGTCTTAGCTCTGCAGTCATATTTCTGCTCTCAGTCACCAAAGCTACTTTACCGTTAAAGAAATGTTACACAATTCTTTTTTTAACTCCTTTATTGGTTAATAAATTGAGTTTATATTATGTATGAAAGCGGTATGTTTTTATTATATGAATCCGAGAGCTTCGCTTTAGAAGCTTGATTAACCTAACATAAATATTAGTGTAATAAAGGAACTATGATTTTGAGGTGACCAAAAATCTGCTTTTACCCACTTTTTTTTAACTCGCTTTTATTCTTATTCCATTTTAAGCTAGTTTATACCATAACTTCTTTTACTTTTTTAAACCTTTATATTTGGGTTACATTAAATCAGCAATCTAGAATCTGAATGAGAAATATTTTCAAATATTTTAAGATATGGAGAACCATTTTATCTTCGTTAAACTTGGTAAAAATTGTTTATGAGAGCGTTTACATTTAGTATTAAGTTTAGTACACAATATAAGAAAATCATATTATGTAGAAATATGATATTCAAACCTCTTTCTAAACCTTCTATCTTAGCCTATTTGCACACTTCTTCTTTCTTTCACTCTTATCTCTTCAATCCTGGCATTAATTATATAATCTTTGCAACTTGTTTCACCACCTAGAGAAAGATTTTTTTTAAAAATATGGAAAAAAGAAATTAACCGAAATTTGGTAACAACAATTCGCTTCTTTCCTATGTGAAATAGGGTAAATGGATGGTGAAATAATTCGGTTTTTCAGCCATTTTATATTTATTTGGAAATCAGGAAATATTTATTTGGAATTATTTTGGATAATAAATCGTGAGGAAAGCATTTTTTATAAGTTGAAATCGATTATGAATCGATTTTTATAAGTCGTTTTATAAGGAAATTGAAATTGCATAACAGAATAATTTTATCAGAAAATGGAACTTAAGTATTAGTAAAGCATAATGATAAATAATCTGAAAATTAGTCCCATTTAATTTTTTTCCTGATAAAAATGCAAAAATTTCCAAAAAGAACGTGAAAATATATAAATAAAGTAAAACTTTAGTTCAAAATTCTTTTGATATTATTATTACATATCAATCAATTTGTCAAAACTTTTTTGATTTATAATTTTTTACTGTAATTATATTAATAAATAATTTTTTTAACAGCAAACTCAAGTCGTCAACAGTTGGAGAAAATTTTAATAAATAAAGACTAGAACTATTAGAATATTATTATTCTCATTTGTTTATTAAAAGTCATGTGCATAGCTTTAACATTTTTTTTTTGTATCTAAAAAGCAAAAATCTAAACACGTAATAGCGTTACTTTAAAATTGTTATTAAGATAAATAATAAATTTCGATAATCGCAGCATAATAAAATTACCAGATAATAAAAGAAACTTGAAAAAGAGATTACTCAAAAAGGATGACTAAATTTCAAAGCATTTTTTAAAATTTACCGGTATGAAATGTCTTAATTTTTAAAAAAAAACTATAAATGTTCTTAATATAAGAACCAGCAATTTGTTTGAGAATAGTATATTAGAATCAAGGATATATAGGAATCAAGGATATTAGAAATTTTAAAAAAATATGAATAAAAAAACACTTTATTATATATGAATGCATAGTAATTAACATTAAATGCAATATCGAAATCTATTAAGGGAATTTTCAAAATTTTATTTTAAATAAATCATAAACTAACGAACTAAACTAAAACATTCGAAAATTATGTTAAATAGTAATAACGTAAGCATACTTTGAAAGTTTAAGTGGTCAAAATCAACCAACATAAACCAACTAGCCAGATTATAATAAGAATCCTGATATCATTTACTTAAAAATTGAAAAAAAATAACTAAAGATAACAATTAATAGAGGTTTTCAATTCTTTAGCAAACAGAAAATTAAATATTCCTAAACCATTTTAATAAAATTAATTAAAATATTAACGATAAATGACAATAAATTATTAGCAATAATTAAGTTATTAACAGTGGAACCCAACAATGTATCCAAAGAGCAACATAATCCTGAGATCACAAAATCTAATACAAATTAAAGTAATCTAAATAGATTTGAATTTTAATTAACGAAGAACAGCAATGAAATTTAAGCAATTACAGTCTTAAAATTGCTAACAGTCGTTCCTGTTACCTAACAGCAATGCAATAAGCAAATAACAACAGCAATTGTTGTCTATGTTTACACTCATACGCAGTGAGTCCTTTCTGCATATTTGCTTCTTTTCTACTGCTTGCTTATTTCCTCAACTTTGCATCTTGCTCTTGAGCTTCTTCTTATGATCCTCAGTATCCCCATCTCTTCTATCCAAAACCACCATTCCCCAGTGTAAAACAAGTCTTTTGAAAACATTCGAACCTTCCTCCCTCTCATTCCAGAAGACCGGAAAGTGTTTGTTGGGATGCTCAGTAAACAACAAGGCGAGGAGGATGTCCGGCAGCTTTTCCAGCCATATGGGAAAATAGAGGAATGCACCATCCTCAAAGGGCCGGATGGACTACGAAGAGGTAAGGTTCCATCGCCGCAAAAGACTTGTTTTCCACCTCAACTACCTCCCCCTTGCACATCCCCCACATGACATATATACCTGACCATTTTCAATCCCTTCCTGCTTACTTAACAGCTACCTAATCATCTTCTTTGCTTTCAGGGAACTGGGTGAGACACCGGTTTTTATGATAATGCTGTTCTCTTGCTATTTGCTTTTGCTATTTTTAATTTCAGCTTATTTTATTTGATTTTTCGCTGATTAAAGCACGCTTTTCTATGAGTAAAAGCACGCTTCGCAAATGTATGCCTATACATAATTGTTTTAAACCGACTTAAGCAGCATTTTATTATATTTTTTATATAAAAAAAGCAAATGCTAAATTCGGTAAAAAAAAATTCCGAAAAAAATTCTGGAAAAAATTACCGACACCCTTTATCTTCACAACCTTATCTTTTTACAACCTTTATTATCTATTTGGCCTAAGTGAGCAATACTTTTTAGTTAAAACCATTTAACGTAAAGTTTAATTTAGTCAGCTTTTTAATCTTAACACCTATAATACCTGACTTTAAATAATTGACTAACTTAAGAGATAAAAACAGCTTGGTTAAGACCCTTTAAAATAAGTTTACCTATTTAAAATTGCTACTCCTTATATCTTTTGTTGCCTTTGGTTAATTGATTAAGTTAAGGGATCAAAGCCATTTGATTGAGACCCCTTAAGTTTACTAGTTTAGCCAAACAAGTTTCTAGCAGCCCAACAATTATTATCATCTTAAATAACTTTTCACTTACATTGTAAAAAATTCAAGTTTAAATTACGGTAAACAGATACTCACAATCAAGGAGCGGGTACTTTTTACCGTAAAATCCATTTCTTTCGAAACATGATACAGAACGAAAATCTGATGTACCGTAATTTTTGCAAAAACACTGAAACACTTTAATTAAATAAGTATTATTGTAGAAATTAAGGTGAAAAAGTTTACGGTAAAAATGAATTTAATGGTAAATAAAATGAATTTTACGGTAAAATTATTTCATTTTAATTTTTTTATGTACGTAATTTCATCCAGAATATTTTACCAAGAAGGTTTATAAAAAAAATTACAAGCAAAAACTACCTACGCCAATAATTAAAATCCAAAAAAGAGGCAAAATAATTTTATTCGAAATTTTATAGAGTCAGATATTATATTTCAAACCTAACAATCCAACTTGCATTACATACAATACAATTACACTTTATTCTTTACTCAGAAATTAAGAACAATTGAACTTTTTAATAAAACATTTTTTGCATTATAAATTATAATGATAATAAATGAATAATCATAATTGAATGATTATTCATTTATTATTCATAATCAGGAATAATAATAGTATATAATAAATAATATTAACAAATAACAGTCTTAAAAAGCAGCAATATATTGTCAACTCAACTGGTAAATAAATAAAACTGGTATGTTCTTTGTCCATTATACATATTTTGGGCATTTTTTGTTTCAAAAGGGACAATTTAGTTGCATAGGAAACAAACTGTAAAATTTTCAATAAACAATATGCCATTTAATAGAACTTCTCGTTTAAAGATGACCAAACCATAGAACAGGGCAGATATACCATTAAAAAAGTTGCGTTAACAGTTAAAGAATGAAATAAAATTTTCACTCATATTAAAAGTCATAGAATATCAATGAAAATTAAGTCCTAATTAATTAAGAGAATTAATTTAAAAAGCATTTAAACTCGCTATTTATTATTGAAGTTGTTATTTAGATAACCTAACAGGCATTAAATATTTCAATTTAGACTTAAAGCAAACACTGAAACTTGAAAAAGTCGTATTTTTAAAATGCAATTTCTCAGGAACTATTCAGCCAATTTCGTTTTAACTTTGCATTTTTCTATTTAAAATTGCATTCTTAAAAATTATATTAAAAAAATTGTATATCTTATAATTCAAAAGATTCTCTATTATTAAATAAAAAAAAATATTTACAAGAAGTTGAAATTTGCTTTGAATTATCTTTGAATAGACGAATTTTATAAAGTTTTTCAATTCGCTTAAAAAGTTCTTGAGATATGTTTGAAATACGCAAAAAGTAAAATTAGCGTTAAGGGATCAAATCTTCTCTGACCAAATTAGTGGGACCATATTTCCCAGGTTGCTGCTATCCCTATATTTCGGGAGTCGAAATTCCGAATCAGTCGAGAAAAAAAGGAATGTTTATTCAGAGAAAGTACGTTTTTGTGTCTGATTTCGTAACTTAAAATATCATCTGCACTAATTAATTTGCATATTTGAGATAACCTTCTCGAACCTTTAATGATGAGTCCTAGAACGGAAAGGTCCGATCATTAGATCAAAAGTTATTCAGAGTGGTCCATTTTTTATTTTGTGCCCTGTTCATATAAAATAATGTATTTTACAAGGACATTTTAACCGAAATCTCAGATTATAGTATCCCGCTATAAATGTCGATATATTGTGATCTTTGCAAACCTAATAAAGATTTATTAAAAATAACTTAATATTTGTATTAAACTTGCCTTAAAATAAGCTTTGTATGTTAATATCACACGAACATTACTTTATATCAATCTATTAAATAGATAGTATATAATGATATACAATTTCGATTCACTAGTTATAATTCGTTTACAATATATTCAGGTTACTTAAATGAAATGCAATCATTGTAATTATCAGTAAGTCAATTATTCATTAAATTAGAATGTTATCTATTTTAACTAAAATGGACTAAGTTTCAATTAGTCTGATACGCATGACAATATGCAATTATTTTGATTAGATGACATATAATGTCAACTATAATCAAAATATTAATACATTGCTTCGTTTTAATTATTGCGAAACTGTTTAAAAAATCAATTTTGAATCGCAAATATCGAAAAAGCAAACTGAAAATTCTTTTACTCGTAATTAGTGTTTTATAAAGGATTAAAAAAATTAAATCAGCTAAAAAATTTACTAATGAAACTGTAGAATTAGTATGGCATTTTTACCAATTAAAATAGCATAAGAAATAAAATTTTACTATAAATAGGTTGAAAAATTTGCTAATAAATAGAAAAAGTATGTGGTCGTCCAAAAAGAATCTTATTAAACATCTCTTTTGAAACAATATTTTTTCATTAAAATATAAAAAGTTCATATGTAATTAAATAAATTTTAAAATTAATAAGTCCTCTTTATTGTTTTTATTGATGCTTGCTCTAAAATAAAATGGATTTTTTGAAAAAGACTTACTGAAAATTTTTGTTTTTTTCGTTGCAGTCTTATAACTTTGTTAAAATTTATTGAATAACCGAAATAGTAAAAATATAAACTGTACTAATATCTATATTTAAAAACTAATTTAGTTTCCGTTATTAGCCGTTAATTTAGCTTTATTTCGTACCCGATAAACAAATTAATTATTTTCTGTCACTCATAGAATTGCAGAAATGACAGTAAGCGTTAGTTATTATAAATAATATGATTATGAGAGAACATTTTTTCAAGAATTGAGGGAGAAATAATTATAACAAAAATATCTGTTATTAAAACTATTCAGTAACAATGATCAAGAGTTAAAGTAATACAATTTTAAATGTAATTTATAATATAAAAATGCAAATTGGTTAAGCTACTGAGAATTTAAAACGCCTGTTAAACCTAAATAATTGTTGCGATAATTTTCCTCAAACTCTGAGTAATCAATTACCATAATTTAATTTCATTATAAATAATATTATATATTCAACTTCAAAAGTTTCTTTTAAATTAAAAAAGGCTAATATTCATTTCAATTTCCAATCTATGTAATTATTCGATATATGAATTACATTAATAGAACATTATATGGCTATAATATATAATGAATAATTTAAAAAACATTTTAACCTTACACATTTGAAAATATTGCAATCTTACCAATATTAACAAAATGTGCTCTAATACTTTCGCAAGTTATCTTATAACAGCTATGAAGTTTAAACTTTACTAACAAAGGTATTCATAACAAATTACTTTTAATAACTATAAGGCAATTGCAAAGTCTAAAATATTCTGCCACTAATAAAATAATACCCGTTAATCTCCATCGTCCATATCTATATTTCCATAATATTGTATACACGTGCACTAATCAACCTACAGCGACGCCTCTACTAATCTAAGGCCTATAATGCCCATGAGTTGAATTTGTTGGCAAAATTTCGAATGACATTCACTTATGAGATTTTGTAACACTATGGGTGACATCTAAAAGCCCTACACCACCCCCATATTCTTTCTACGCACCCAAACCTAGTTAAAAGTGTTAACTCTCCAAACATCGAGTTTCAACTAAAGCTTTTACACGAAATACACGCTTCTCCTCTTTTGCATATTATTAAACAGCTTCTACAGGAAGTGAAGCAACGTATGTCAACAAACAGACAGAGCCCCCATTTGTGATTAAATTAATTCCCCCCACCCTCTTTACAGTGCGGACCTGCCACCAAACCTTTTCATGGAAGTCGAGCACAGTTTGTGACCGACGAACCGTTTCGACAGCGATTTCGTAATTCGTATTAACGCTCCAGGTTTTAGCGGGAGAAAAGTTGGTGAAAATTTTCCGAGATTTTCCGAGGAGGTTCTCGTATTTGATTCTGAATTTAAAGATCGAGGGTCACGTGAAGCGTGTGATTGTTTCCATTCCGTTCTCTGAAAAGTACGTGAATTCTGAAAAGAAATTCCGAATTTCAAGTCTGAAAGTTTTAGTATCAAATTCTTGCAGATGTCAGCAAGTTTCTTTCGTTTTGTCACAGAGAAAGGCGAAGAAATCTAGTTATAGAATCAGATTTATGTGGGAGTGCAGCTGATTATCTAAAAAGTTTCTAGATTCGATTAACTCTGTTTTGCCTAAAGTGCAGAAGTCCTGCAGTAAACTTTAACTCCTTCGCTGACGACAGAATTAAAGGGAATTGGTGAAGCGGGTTGATGACACGTGACTTAAAAGGATTTTTAGTTTATTTAATAAGTTTTCAAAGAATTTCTGTTTATATTAATGTAATATACAATGTACCAAAATATGTTACTGAAATCCATATAGTTTTCACAATACATATATAATACGTTACATTGTGAGTTGCCCATTAAGATATGCCGTATAATGTGTACTAGAAAAACCACCAAAATTAAATATACCTACTTAATTTAAGAAAAATGTTAAAATTACAAATAAAAATTACTGATGCAAAAATTTAAAAAATAATAATTTTAAGCGGATGTGAATAGCGATATAAGTTTTCTAAATTCTAATTTTCTTTGGTGAATTTACTTCTGATTAAAAACTATTTCAACAATTTCACTCCATTTTTTTTTAAGAAATGATAAAAAAGTGGCATCAAATCAAATACAATTAGCATTTTTAAAAATGGTTTAAATAGAATTAAAAAGCGAAATTAAATGTTCAATAAACAACTTTCAGCTCTGCACTCATATATTTACAAATATTTGTGGTATTTAGTGAAAGAAAATGTAACAAGCAATTAGATATTTTTAATGGAAAAACGTTTGAATTGACATTTGTTGAATTGCCTAGTGGAAGAGCATTTAAAGGACATTTATTCAAAGGCTTAGTGGAAGAGCATTTGAAGGGCATTTATTAAAGATCTTCGTGGAAGAATATTTAAATCAACATCTATTGAAGAGCTTATTGGATAAACATTTAAAAGTGCAGCTGATAAAGGGCTTAGTGGAAGAACAAGAAAAATTCTTATAAAATTAACTATGCAAATTTCAGTGTTCATAAAAACGTTAGGATCATTTGTATGAAAAAAAAGCTAATTTATTCTGAAAATATTTAAAAATGGAGTTTCTCTCTGAAAAACTATATTTTAGCATTTAGCTGTTCTAACAAGAATATGTTCTTCTACTCTCCTTCAAATTCTAACTTTTAGTTAAATAATATTACTACAGCTATAACCTAAACAAAACTATTTTAACTTTGGAAATTTTAAACAATAAAATATCTTATTTTTAGCCCAAAAGGAAAATTTAATTAATGATTTAAATTAGTGGAAGAAAAGTAACCAGAATAAAATTTTAACTCAATACTAAACATAAACATGTTTAATACCTGAATTAAAATACCATGCTATAATTATCCATGATTTAAGAAATAGTGACCTATCATTATCAAATCAACGTAAAATAATTGCCATTAACTCCACATAACTCTACGTAAACTGTATCATTCCAATATCGTGTATTTTTACTATCCCATTATTGATTTTATATATTAAAAAACTATTTTAGAATCGGATGTTTTTTATATGAGAATAATGGTTTTTTTTACTGGTCTTGGAAACTAATGAGGCATATTTTCGTTGGCCTTTAAAACGTAATTATTTCCTTTAGCATGTTTTAAAAATAATCTTACTTTTTTAATCTCTTTACATATGTTGTGAAAAAGTAAATATTTCATGAAAATTAACCTTTTGAAGCAAATTGAAAGTAGATATTCGTGACAGAATCGCTCGAGAAGGTTTAAGTTATTATAACTAAAGTCTACTCTTGATCGTTAAATAAATTAACGATCAAGAGTAGGACTTTCAATGAACTGAAAGTGATTCGAAAAAAAAGGTTTGAGTCTCTATTGGAATCAAGCATATAGCTTTATACATTTAATTAAATGCACATTTTTTTAAGAAATAAACACCTAATTCAATTTCCGAGTCACTAAATTTCAATCCAGCGACCTTTAGTGACTCGCTCTCTTTTTTGGAGATTTTCCTTTTGGCTATATTTGGTCGCAATTATAATGCAATCTTTTATTTCATTTAAAGATTATTTCCTGGACTGAAAAAAAGTCACAAATTAAGGTTTTTTTAAGTTAAGAAAATGCCCAATAGAAGAGTGGGTGGCTAAAGGTCACTGAATTGGAAAATCGCTCCCAGGTATCGAATTCTAAATTTCTTAAAAATTGAATAAAATTTTGTTTTTTGAAAACATGAACCGAAACCTTCCAATGGTTTCATCAGTTACTAAATTGTCATGGGCGTTAGACGAAGAAAATAATTCTGGTAAAATTACCATACTGTATGGTTATGAAATTTCTGGTAAAGAAAACCATAATTCTGAAAGTAAGAACCAAAATATACAGACTTTAAACCATTCATTTGGCAACCTTTCCGTTCTTATGGAAACAGTGTACCTGTTACTCTGGTTTTTAAAATTATAATTTTTATTACTACACATATAGTGAAAAATACTAAACTTAAAAGTAGATTTAACCGAATAAATGGTTTCTATGCCATGCTCTAAGGCCGTGGTCGGCAAACTTATTAGCCAAAGAGCCAAATATGAACATTACAACAATTTTTAAAAAAATTGGGAGCCAAATCTGCTTGTTTAGTAAACTTTTATAACACTAAATAAGTAGTACACTAAATAAAACTAAATTTCATACTTAATAAATATTTATTAATGCGAACAATGCCCACTACTTTAGAAAAAGTATGCGCGCTCATGTTTGTGGTACCTTTGTATCACAACGGAGTACGCCGTAACCATACGAACAATTTAAGCCGGTAGCTTGTACATGGTTTGTGTTAACGTTTACGAAAACTAATAAAATTAAACTCGATGTTCGTTACGTATTTTTACAACAATATAAAATTTTAAATACCTATCCATCTCTTAACTTTAACAAAAAATTATACATGTTCTCGATTTACAGAAGAATTTTAATTTATCAAAATAAGATATAATTTTTTTTAACAAAGTTTTTTTTTAAATGAAAATATTATTGCGCCTTCCATGGATATTTGTGATAAAGCCGCACTTAAGGAGCTAAAGAGCCACATGCGGCTCTGGAGCCGCACTTTACCGACCACTGCTCTAAGGTATCGTGATAAAGTTACGAAATGTGCCGAAGTGCTTCGCCAGTGTATTGCCAAAGTACTTCGGTAAAAATTACCAAGCTTTTTGGTGATCCCATAGAGCCAGAAGCATGGTAAATTTTATCACAATATTCTGGTAGTTTTCTTAGTGTACAAATCAGTTACAAAAATTCCCAATACTCTGCTTGTTAATTTATTAATCGACTATAAGATTTCTTGCATACTGTTTTTAAAAAATAACAAAAGTGACATATGTTCCAAAGTTTCTGAAACTAAGAAGTACAAAATGTTGTTTTTTCTTTTATCTGTTGTTTTTTGTATTACTTAACATTAGTAACTTAAAATATGAATCAATACTAGACAGAAAGTACTAAATAAATAGTAGGAAAAAGCTAATAAATAAATAAAAAAATGGCAGAAATAAATAGATAAATAGCAAGTCATTACTTTAGGTTGCTTTTTTTTTAAATCAAAACTTTCCTGCCTTAGCCAATGGCTAAATTACTACACATGCCTGGAAAAATCTAGGTTTGTTCAACATTTTACTAAAATAAAAGGAAGTGACTTCTACAATTTGGAAATAAGTTATCTTATCCTAATCAATCTTTAGTAAATTTGTTATTTTAGAAAAAGTTAAATTCCTTAAGTAAAATCTTGGTTTAGTTTCATAAATACATAATTGTATGTAGTTAACTATAAGACAATTTTTTTTAAACTGCAAACGAGAAATACTTTTAGAATCTAGAACAAAAATTTATTAGTTTCTCAGAAAACAAAATTAATTTTGGTTTCTACAGAAGACGAATCTCGTATTCGATCGTAGTGTACCACCAAGCTATCTTTGATTTATGGATAAAACATAACGCAAATCTTATTCGTTATTTGGATTAGTTTGGATTTATTGAATCTTGGATTGGTTTCATACATACCATACACCTAATTGTATGCGTTTAATTATAATGCAACATTTCTGACAAAACTTTAAGCAAGAAATACTTTAAAATCTAGAGCGAAAAATCTCAGATTTTGTCAATGCTTTATTTCTCAGGAAATAAAATTATGTTCAGTTTTAATAAATGACGAAACATGTAATCAATCATCATCAACCGCTAAGTTGTCTTTGAGCTAGCCATGAAACCTAGCACAAATCTATTGAGCAGTTTTGCCAAGTTTTCCACTAAGCAATTTACCAGAAATATAAAAACAAAAGAAATCTATAAAAATAAAAGAAAACAAAATATTGAATTGTCTTTTTTTTGGGCAGTCTCCCACTTTGAAAAAAAATAACATTGATTGTTCACCTTTTTTCATCTTCAAGTAAAAAAATAAAAAAATAAATAGAAGGCAGAATGATGGCTATTTATGGTGATGTTTTTTAATTTAAATTTAAATTTGTTAGTACGTTATTTTAGAAACAAAAAGCTACATACTTACACCTAATTGTACGTATTTAATTATAATAAATTTTTTGCAGAAACTGCAAAGAAGAATTGCCGTTGTCTTTCACTTCTTTTTCATCTTCAAGTGAAAAAATATATATAAATTAGAAAACAGAATGTCAACATTTTATGCTGATATTTTTTCAATCAAATTTGAAATTTGTTAATGTTATTTAAGGAAAAAAAATTTACATACCATGCATCTAATTGTATGCATTTAATTGTAATACAACATTCTTTTGCAAAAACTGCAAACGTGAAATACTTTTAAAATCGAAAATGAAAAATTACAAGTTTTTCAGAAAGAAAAAAAATTAACTTCGGTCCTTACAAAAGACGAAACTTGTCTTCGATCATCATCTTCAAGTGAAAAAATATATCTAAATTAAAAAACAGAATGTCGACATTTTATGCTGATACTTTTTCAATCAAATTTGAAATTTATTAATGTTATTTAAGGAAAAAAACTTACATACCATGCATCTAATTGTATGCATTTAATTGTATGCATTTAATTGTAATACAACATTTTTTTTCAAAAACTGCAAACATGAAATACTTTTAAAATCGAAAATGAAAAATTACAAGATTTTCAGGAAAGAAAAAAAATTAACTTCGGTCTTTACAGAAGACGAAACTTGTCTTCGAAAAAATATATCTAAATTAGAAAACAGAATGTCGACATTTTATGCTGATACTTTTTCAATCAAATTTGAAATTTGTTAATGTTATTTAAGGAAAAAAAACTTACATACCATGCATCTAATTGTATGCATTTAATTGTAATACAACATTCTTTTGCAAAAACTGCAAACATGAAATACTTTTAAATTCGAAAATGAAAAATTACAAGTTTTTCCGAAAGAAAAAAATTAACTTCGGTCTTTACAAAAGACGAAACTTGTCTTCGATCATCATCAACCGCTAAGTTGTCTTTGAGTTAGCAATAAAACCACGCACGAATCTATTTAGTAGTTCTGGGTAACCGTAAGTTTTCCACTACACTATTTACCAAAAATATAAAAACAAAAAAAAAATCTTTTTAAAAAAAAAAAGAACAAAAAAATGGAGTGTCTTCTTTTCGGCATTCCCCCCGCGTTGAAAAAAAACTACATTGAATTTCCGTTGTCTTTCACTGTTTTTTCTTTTCTTCAAGTGAAAAAAAAAATAAATAAATAGAAGACAGAATGACGGCCATTTGTGCTGATCTTTTTTCAATGCAAATGCCTTCCGTCTTGACGTATGGCTGAATCACTGAACACGTCTGGAAAATATCTGGTCAGGGAAAGGTCTAATCTTCCTCAGTTCCTTGTTATTTCTTTTTTTTACTTTGTTATTCTTCTTCATTTTAAAAAGAAAAAAAAAGATTTCGGAAAAGATGGAACGGAACGTTGAAAAAAGATTTCTTTTAAGCTCGAAATGTATCTTGGGATACGAGCGAATCGAAGAAAGGGTGCTAAAGCTGGAATTGAATTTCCCGTATTCTCTCTGAACAAAACGTTCTATTTCCTGGAATGAATTTGCACTTACTGTCTACATTTGAGATTTCCTAACGAAGAATAAAAGAAAAGAAATAACCATCTGTGAAAATCTTTCCATTTATGTGGAACTCCTTTTCTGTGTATGTAATCCCACTTGATCCAATTATTCGCAACATTGTGAATCTCTTTTCTGAATAATGGGCTACAGGTGCTGCGGGGTTACGTTTGAGTTGATTCTTGAGTTAGAAATACAGCCTTTCTTACACGTCATGACAAATGTAAATATATAAAATCTAAAACCTTTAAACGAATTTCTTTTATTTTTTTGTCTGAGACTGACTCTGGAATAGATATATTTTCAAATTTTTTTTTTTTTGTAGACTAATCCATGTTAAATTGAATCGTAATTCTACTTCATAAAAGGGTTTTAAAATACTGTTTTTCAAATAGGAGCAGGTGCGAATTGTTATGGATTTATATTGATAATGCTTCACAAATCAGATTTTAGAAACATAAAAATGTATTAGAAATATTAAGTTTGCCCAAATGATGAGTAGATACGTATGGTAGTGTCAAAAATACAATAGCAATAGCAGCGCCCATATTCGAGGATCAAAGGAAATGTAAGAACACTCGTCGCCATTTTGGATGAAATTTTTTACTTGTCTTTTCATGTTTTTTTTCCTTTATGTTTTTTTTCACTTTACATTTTGCGTTTTTTTTTTATGTTTTTTTTGTAGCAAACTTTTAATCATAGAGTGCTTTCATACCTGAGATGGTAACCGCAGCGCTTTTTATTTATTTTTTTCTCAATTAGAATGCTGCATAGATATTACAAGTTGTAGCTTTTCAATTACCCCACATCATTTCATCAATAGCTGTAATTGACTCATTGGAAATCTGAGTATTTTCTTGCCATGGTTTTGACAGCTCCGATATAAATATACGTGGTAGACGAAGATTTTTAAACAATTTGTTCACAGCCGTTTGTCCTAAATAGTGATCAAAATTAAAAACCACAAAGATAAATATCCACATTATGTGATTTAAACTAGATCTGAAGAGAGCCGAGAGCTGTTTATTAAGCAAAGAGACGATTTTAAATGCCGGAAGACGCTTGCACCATTTTTTTTTTATTAGATTGCTGATTTAGAACAAGGGATAATGATGCTTACTAAATATTAAATGAAACATACTCACAAAAATAATTGACTACAAAAATCTTTTCTAATAAGACTTATTTAAAAACTGAACTTGTTTTTATTTCTTTTTTTGTAACCTTCCTCAGCAAAAAAAAGTAATTTCACTTCAAGGGGAGTCGTTGGCGATGATTAATTTTTTTCTTAAAATCAAGTACCAATTACAATAATCAATCAATCGTTATCAATAATCAATCAAACAGTTTATCCTACACCGATGTTTTTAAGGTTAAGTGCCACTGCCCGGTATACATTTTTCCGGTATACCCAACACTGTTTTTTTAAGGTTAAATGCTACTGTCCCGGCTAATCACTCGCTGCAATTTGGCTCTTTTTTAGGGTCGTTTCTAACGGAACAATTCCAAAAAAAATAAATATTGATAACTTTGCCCTGTAACATTTACAGACTTTTCAGATCCAAATTTTTTTATTAATAAGATCATTGTCATTAAGTTTTATTGAAGATTAAAATTAAAACTTTACGAAATGCAGAAAAAAATACACTTGAAAATATATAAATTGTTAGCATAATTTTATGAACAAAATACACATAATTAAATAAAAAGAAGGAAATCCCGATTGAATTGGTCAAGTACGTTTTTTAACGAATAAAAACACAATTCTGTACATCGTACAAGTGACTTCAAAGGCTAAGAAGAATCGGTACAGTAATATATTTTTTCGAAGTTTCTTATTTGTACGGAAGCATAACTAACCCTAGACTAAAAAACTTCCTACTTCTAAAAAATGTTAATTTTCCTCTATCGTAATTTAAAATTTTGCATCTTTTAGTAGTATCTAACCTAACTAATTTAGTAATAGTATCTATCTAATATTTTTCTATTTTCAAAAATGTTTAATTTTAAAGGAAATTCTAAATGTGTTAGGTTAAAATAGTGTAAATTAAAAAAAACATGCAAATTTTTTGCAAATTTCACAGGTTAATTTCAATAAGTAATTGCATATATATATATGTAAGTTCAAAATGAAGATAAAACAAAGAAAAATTATAGACATATGAAGAGAAAAAAAAGAGGGGGGGAATAATAAGTAAAAAAATAACAAACAGCAGTTTAATTAAAAAAAAAAATAAAAAAAAAAGGATGAAATTTTATTTAAAAAAAACCGGAAAAAGGAAAAAAGATATAATCTGATATATAATCCTCAGCCCACACGATTATATCCGCAAAACAGAGTGCTTTCTGATATTGTATAAATAAAGCCAAAGCAAAATATATTAATACAATAGTGTGAGGAGCACTCAAAAAAAAATTTTACAAAAATTACAACAAATAAAAACAAAAAGTAAAAATAAGTAAAAATAACATGTAAAAACAGAAAATAAAATAAAAGAAAAAGAAAAAACAGTATAAAAAATGGACTATGAAGCGAGTTGTTTTTCTTATTGTTTTTCGAGTACGAAGAGCATTGAGTTTCGTAGGATGCGAAAATTATAATCTAAATAACAAAAATTAACAAAATTTTCTATAAAATAAGTGAACTTCAAAGGAAAAATTATTCACGCATAACATTTTTTTGAGAAATTTATACCATAGTATTGTAAAGTCACAACTCCCCCCCCCCCCCNAAGACTCTGTCCCCCCCCCCCAAAAAAAAAAAACTCTACAAAACATTTGTACTTATTGTTTATTTCGCCCCCAAGTGCAAGACGCACCTAGACTCTTTGACTAAGCTCGAAATTTTCCATTCACCGTATTTCTCGCATAAAAACACCTTTTTGAAAAGCAGTCGCGCTTGCAAAGGTCTCTCTTTCACACTTCAGGTTGTTGCAACCTTTGCAACAGGGCTCAGAATTTTTTTTTCAACTCCCTCTTGGGAGACTTCAACTGCTTAGAAAGACAGCAACTTGTCAACTTTGAAATGAGGCGAAAAAGTTTTCTTCAAAGATCTTTTCTTTTTATGTTATACTTTTTCAAAGTTTCTTCTTTGGGTTTTATTTTCATCTACTTTTTTTTTATTTCGTTCTCGTCTTCGAATTTCATACCATTCGAAACATCTCACTTTCCTACATTTCTATCTACCAGTATAATAAAAGTCGGAAAAAATACAGAAGAAAAATTTTGAGTTACCAAGTTTTGAAGATATTTCTATGTAGTTTAAGAAAAAAAAGATTTATCTATTACTCTATCCCTATCTCTAGGTAGGGAAAAAATTATCTATTGAGCTATCTCTATTTCTAGGTAGTCAAAAAAAATTATCTATTACTCAATCCTTATTTCTAGGTAGTTAAAAAAGATTTATCTATTATTCTATCTCTATTTCTAGGTAGCTAAAAAATATTCATCTATTTCTCTATCTCTGGGTAATTAAATCTGTTTCTAGGTAGTTAAGAGAAAAAATTTATCTATCACTCCATCCCTATTTTTAGGTAGTTAAAAAAATGATTTTCCTATGACTCTATCTCTAGGTGCACAATGTGTACCTCAATTTATATATTAATACATGCTTACATAAACTACTCTGCTTAAAAAACTGGTGTAAATTGAAATATATTCAAATATAATAACCTGTAATTTTGTGCAAACTTGCATTTTTCGAAACTCGTAGAATAAATTTCACAGCATATAAATGCATTATAAATGCGAATACATAAGCTGCAATTGAATTTGCTTATAGATATATTTGAGAAAATGCTTAGGACCTATTTCAATCATTCTGAAATACATTTATTAAATTTTATTCTAACCCAATTACTGTAAAAACTACAAAAACACTGCAGACTTTTACTACATCGTTTATACACTCCACCAACTTAATTATAACACCACTATATCGTGATTCAATGTAATTGGAGAATCCTTGTGTTTGTTTTGGATTACATGTGAATAAGAATCATAATGCGTGATTGTTTAATCCCGTAGATATGGATTGTGATACTGAATTCATAAACTAATGCGTGAATATAAATCAAGATGTGTTATTGCAAAAATACAAACATCATGATATTTCTTTTAAAAAAAATTCTTATTCATAGATTAATATGAATTCAATCGGTATTATGAATTCAATGAGGTAATTACGAACTGCGATTTGTAATGGCAGAAAAATCAAGCGAGTCAAACATTATTATCTACGATATTTTGCTACTTTCTTAGTTTCGTGGCTTTTTTTTCTTTTTTTCTTAAAAAAAACGGCTTTTGACCAGAGTTTAGTGTGCTATTTTAATTCTGATTAGAGTTATTAATTTTAACTAATATTTAATTTTTTAGTTAACTCATAATTTAGTTTTTGTTATCCTGTAAAATTTACGTTATTTTATTTTCTTGATGATAAACCAAAACAGTTTTATTTCAGGTAAAAATTTAAAGATTTTTGTCAATATGAGGTAATCAGGTGTCTAATGTGATGTTTTGAAACCGGAATGAATATACATGATATCAACAAACATAGATGTAATCATAGATATTATTTATACACGACATATTAACCAAAGTAATGGCTGAAATTTAATTTTTTAATTATGTGAGATTTTAATATCACATATTTAATCGTGAGACTGAACGCAAATTCATAATATCCTTTCAATTAATGATTGATCTTATTTAACTTCTGACGGAGAAATGAATTCGTTAAAAAAATAATTAAAGACACGAGCTTATCGTTCAAAAACTTAATAAATTTTGACATTTATAAATAATTTTTAAGCACTTTACTTTAAGAATGAATGCTGTTTCGAAAAATTTGCTTTATTACTGACTTCATTAATTTTAAAAATTAATCATCTTAATAACAATCCATCAAGAACGAAAATTAGAATGAAATTTAAACCTTCTTACATTTTAAAAGCATAGTTAATGACTTACGCTTTTAACGTCTAGGAGCAACTTTTTAATATGTTTTGAACTTTTTAATACGTTCGAGATTATATTTATCTTTTCTTATGTATGATAGAATCACTTAATTCAAAAATAAAAATTAAACGTAAAAGATTATAACTTAACAGTTAATATTATTTTTACATATTTCATTTTTTAAAGTAATGCAGTTTATTAAAAGTTAATATTATATTTGATTATAGTTTTCCTTTAGCTAACTTTTTTTAAAACACGTTCATAACTAACATAAACTATATATATATATATATATATACAGTATTTATTCAGTTACCTACACTCGGACTACAAAATTCCAAAAGGCTTTAAAAAAATCATAAAAA
>NC_092207.1:30491666-30578980 GCF_043381705.1 Parasteatoda tepidariorum | reverse complement strand
GCAGAAATGGTGCTTATCCGTTAGATTTTCAAAACACTAGTTTTATCTTAAATACTGATTATACTTTAATTAGTTTTCTAGACGAAATGTAGTAATATAGATACACACCATCATATTTATATATCTCCCAAAAACTTCAGCATGCCATGTTTCAAAAAGCAATTAGGAAATAAATGTTCAGAATGAGTTTTTGAACATTTATCTTCCTTCAAATTTCAAAAAAATTATGAAGAACGGGAAAAACATTTTATGCTATCTAAATTACTTTTCAATTCAACTGAAGAATATTCAGTCCAATTTTGTAATAAAAATACTGCAATTATGAAATGTCACAAGAAGAAAATCATATCACTTGGGAATGACTATCACTATCTACATCTTCTGAAAGTGGTTTAAATTACATGACCAGTGTTGATGCCACCACTCGAATATATTATTGGTTAAATCGTCGTCATAAGGATTTAATTACGAAAATTTTAATTTATTTATAAGTATGTGCTGAAAATTTTTTGAACCGAAAAACTTGAATGATTTTACAGCATTTTTGTATTTATGTATACAAATATAATTTTTTGCATTATTGTTGCTGCTGCTAACGAACTGGATTATTTTTTTTACATCCTAGTCATAATAAACTCTCCCAATGAATTTTGTTAGATATATTTAAATAGGCAATAAATTTTACATTGTTCGCTATTGCTAACAATCCAGATTAATGATATACTCTATATATACCATTCAAATAAATTCCTGAGTCAAATGGTAGTTGGCCTAATTATTAAGTACATAATTGAAATAATGCTTTCTATCATTAAGTTAGTTACAACTATTGTCAATTATGGATATATTGCTGCTATATTGTGTGAAGTACAATCAAATAATCTCCCGAATCAAATAACAAATGCCGTATGCATTGATATACTATATGTTTCCTCTATCTTCGCCAAGGTTCTACCAATAGTTCAATAGTATAGCTCTATTTCTACATTAACACAACCAAATCAAATTTATATAATCTATTTTAGCACCAGTTATAGTCATTTACTAATAGCTATGCAACACTCCATACGTTTACTTAGAATAAATTTACCGTATAAAAACATTTAATGACATGTATGCTACTTAATTTTTGCCATTTAGAAACAATAGAACCTCGTTAAAACGAAAACGTTTAACACGAATGTTCGTTTAAGACGAAGGACGGCTGTTTCTCCATCCGTTATCTTTCGTTACGTTATCTTTCAAAACAATAATAATAATAGCTACGTTTCATGTAAGCATTAAGAAAAACTTCGACCGTTTAAGACGAACAAATATTGCCCTTAATAAGCCCAAAATCCTCATTGCAATTTTTTGAGGTGACCTTCAACATTGAAACTAGTTCATCGTACATCTGGAACATGACAAGTGAGGATAGGGCATTTGTTTTTAGAACTGAGGTGAAGCGCATTTTTGCAATTTTATAACCGTCGTTGAACCGCCGGTTCAATTTAGGGTTTACGCCTACCAATGTTCAACTACGTAACTTTGCAATTTTGAGCACAATCCAGAAGACAAAGGGACTCTTGAATCAAGTATTGGGCGAAATTTTCCTTCGTGGAGGACTTCTTGTTGGAACTGACCCGCATTTGCGTTACATGGCGAGGAAAGCTACGAAAACCTTGCACGGTAAGCCTGACTGCAAGGGGACTCAATATCCATCAATTACTAAGGATATTTTACGTCAGCGCTCTGGTAGATGCGAGCCGAGAACGGAATTTGAATCGTCCAGCCATCACTGGGATTTGAACCCGGGTCACCTCATTGAGTACTCTGACCCCTAAGCCACCACGGCTCAGTAGAAGGCCATTGTCAGTTCGCATCAATTTAAAAATTCGTTACGTCATTAGCTGACCAAGTTAAGAGTTGTGGATCTTTGACGTTGGTGTGTGCAGCGCTGATCTAAAATGCGACCCTGAGAAAAGTGCTCCTTTCCATGGGGATGATGCAATTCTTTTATGATCGTCAATCTTTCTTGAGCCTTACATTAGGTTGCTATCACGGTCGTAAATCAACTTGTGAAGCTCTTGTTTCGAAAAGGAGTGGGTAAAAAAATCCTCCGAGATCCGAAACTAAGAATATTTTATATGATGCTTGTGGTAGGATTTTTAAAAAAGTGAATGTAAAGAAATGAAAAAGTGTGAAGTATGGAGGACCTGAATGAACTACAACAACAACAATAAATATTTCGGTTAGGACGAAAGATTTTTCCTTTCACCCTAGCCTTTGACAGAACTAATAGATTCCACTGTATACAACTATTGTTAATTATTTGGATAATTGTCATAATCGCGTACATCCCACTCTAAAAGATTGAACAAGACCTGACTTGTATTTCAATATATCCATATATTAAAGGTTGCTGCTGATCATTGCATAATATATTGTTGTATTTTAGACATTAAATATTTTATTATTTGCATCCTAAACATAATTTTTTTTTCATCAGGTTGTGCGTTTGTAAAATTTGGATCTCATTCTGAAGCACAAGCAGCGATAGGAGCATTACACGGGAGCCAAACAATGCCAGTAAGTAAAGTAAATATCCTTTTTTTCATCCCTATTTTCTTATTCTTCTCGAAACTGTTTGATTCAGCACTTTATGTTATTAGTATGATAAAATTTTAAATCAATGCTTCGTTAGATCTTCCAGTTTTATTGATTTTTTTTTTAAAGAAAATGGTGTACAAAAATTAGAGCTAAGAACTGTGCACCAAAAGAAGGAAGATAAGAAATAGGTATGATAGAAATATGATGAAACCCCAGGTGTGGCAAGGGTAAATAAATATAAAGTATACTTTCTTATTCTTTTCGAAATTGTTTGATTCAGCACTTTATCTTATTAGTATGATAAAAAATTTAAATCAATGCTTCGTTAGATTTTTCATTTTAATTGTTATTTTTAAAAAGAAATTGTGTACAAAAATTAGAGCTAAGAACTCTACACCAAAAGAAGGGAGATAAGAAATATGTATGATAGAAATATGATGAAACTCCAGGTGATGCAAGGATAAATAAATATAAAGTAAATTTCCAAACACTACAAAATAATGCGATAGAAGGATCTTAGGCTATGTTAGCAAAATTTTTAAAAATATAAAATGATTCCCAGAAATCAAGATCAGTGACTAAGGTACAGTGTTGAATAATTTTAAAGGTAAAAAATGCAAGCCTATGATTAAAAGTTCAGTTCATTTAATATCTTATTAAGTTCATTTAATATCTTATTCCTTTGCATTCAAACTAATATTTATAAACATATAGCGCAACCTTTCTTCACCTTGCCCTTTTTAAAAAAGTCAAAAACATCAAATTTTCATTCTCTGCTGAATCACAGCATTACAGAGACGTCTTTAAAGCAACGATTGCTGTTACGCAGAAATGGTGCTTATCAGATTCAAAAGTTGAACCATTTACGCCTATCTTTATTTTTAATCAATCTTTAGCAGCTTTTGAAAAGAAAAAAAAAGTATTCATATTTCAAATGCAATTTCTTTGAGTCAAACGAAGATCTGAAGAATTTAAATTGTTTTCTGAACTTTTCTTGAAGGTACGGAAATTACGTGCCGGTAAGAAAATATTGAAAAGCATTCCCACTTCTGCACGAGTCAGCATCAACCAAACAGAGCCTTTAAATCCGAATGGTTGGGCTACAGAAAACGTCGAAACGTCCCGTAGGGCCGATTGTATCGCTTTTTACGAAAGCGTTTACTTGCAGTAAACGTGGACGCCTTTACCAAATTATTATTTTCCATTATTTTTACTTTTTTTTTACTTTTCGTTTGAGCTTAGCTTCCTTCTTTCGTATTTTCTTTCCATATATATTTATATAAAGTTATACGTCAGCAAAAAATAAGACTTTGATCTCATAGCCTACAAAAAGTTCCGGTATTAAATTTCCGTCTTTCCATTTTTTCACTCACGAGGTAACGTTTTTCTTCCTTTCTTTCTTTTTTTAGTGTTTTTTCCCTTGGATCTCTTCAAAAGAGCGTAAAAAAAGAAAGTTTTGAATTTTTTTTCCTTTCTTTTTAGTACTTTCGGAAGGATTTTCATTAGAACTTTTTTCCTTTTTTTTCACTCATCTTGCTCCCTTTTTACAGCGTTTCCTAATTAAAAGGAACTTTTATTTTTTGCACATAAGCATGTAATTTTAAGCCATGTTTTAAGTTCCCATTACACGTTAAAGTAATCTGCTTCCTCGGTGTAAAATGATATAAAAATGTTTGCAAAAAGCCACATATTAAAAATCTTTTCAAACCTTCAAACTGTGAGCATACACAAGCATATAAGCAAATTACCTTTTTTTTTCTTCCTTTTCTTTGACTTAAACGATATTTTTTTTTCGTCTTTCTCCATTTTGTTAAGCACAATAAGCTAAGAATTAGTTACAAAATATGAAATATCCCTAAGTTTTAAGGATTGAAAATTCTTAAATTAAAGTTACTTGAAATGAAATGGTGGGGATTATTAAGTTGTTAAAGTAAAGAAAAAAGTGTTGCTTTAATTAATTCCTTTTGAATTAAAGTTTAATTCTTTAAGACTACTCAAACAGTTTAAAAAAAATTAATTAAAAGCATAATATTTATTTTTGTTTTGAAATAAAAACAGGATTATATCAATATTAACGTTTTAACAAAAACAATATTCCTAGAGGAACAATAACTTCATTGAGAATATTTAAATTCGATTTTACTTAATCAGTATAATGCTTGAAAAATACAATAAATTTTAAAACAATTCATTCGTAGGCAAGTATGTATTTAGATGTGCTTTTTAATCATTATAAAACATGTAAATATTTTATGCTGCAGAATACTTATTATTTACACACCATAAACATATCTTTTACATCACTGCAAAAAAATCTCGTTTAATAAGCATTACAAATATTTTTGAATTATAACATTAATTCAAAAATATAATAACAAAAATAATTATAACATTAATTCAAAAATAACAGCTTAGCCAAAAAATTTTAACTCGTGAATTTTTCAATATGAGATTTTTCCCTTTTAATTATTAATTTTCTTATACAATTTTTTTATTCTAACAAGTTTGAAACTCTAATTTAGTATTTTTTTATAATTAAAAGTTCAATTTATTTAACCTCTTTCAAATTTTCAGCTGTCAAACAATCAGCTTCCTCAAAGCAAATAATCTTCGAACCAGTATTTCTACGATTCTTGAGTAAATAAGTTTTGACTAAAGTATAAGAAATTATATTCTTCTCATTAAATTTGACATGTAACTTTTCCAAATTATGATAAAAATTAGATTAATTCGGTATTATTTTTTAACTAATTTGAATGCAAAAAAATTATCCAAATTAGTAAAATTTATTTTATTTTCTCAAAAATGTTTAAGTTTCGGTGATTTGATATTATGCATTTTAGTACATTTTAATTTAATTCATTAAATCCTAACTCTTGCCCTTATTCCTCTATTTTAAAGTTTAATTTTATCGAATTTCTTTTATTTTAATTCATTTAAATTTGAAATATTCTATTTATTAACATTTAGCTCTATCCCTTCTTTATACAATGTTAAAATTATGGTTTAGTAATATTACTTTTTTTATGTAAAATAACTCATTAAAATTAACCTTTTATAGTATAATTTTTTTTTCAATTAGAAATTTATTTAATAAATCTTATTCTTTTTAGGTTAAAGTTTTTAAGTGCTTCGATTTTATTATGGCATTTTAATAAAAATTGTTCTAAAATTTAAAGTTAGAAGATATTAATTGAAGTACATGAACCTGTATTACTTAATTAAACGTGCAGAAACTAGCTTTGAAGTTTTATAAAATTAACGGTCTATTGCCGAACTCTTAACTCAAAATATGCGTTGACATACTCTATATTTTTATAAAAGGCTGTAACTTAAGGCAATAATAGAAAAACAGAACTTCTTTAATGAACAGATTTTACAAAGAGTTACTAACTATTTGGAATAACTTTCATTTATTTATTCCTTTAGTTTAGCTTTTAAATGTAAGATTGTGCTGTTGAAATAAATAAATACATTGAAATTCTCTTTATATAAACCATAACTCATCAGTAATAGCTTATGCGTTTGCTCATTATAACATATATTTAAGAAAAAATAAGATAAAAATAAGAAGACGTAGATAAAAAAAAATATCATACACTTTAACATTTCAAAAAATAAAATCAACAACCTCAAAAAAACTAATTTTTAGTAACCATCAATGAATATCCGAGATACAACGATCAATAATAAAACAAATCCGAAACATAAAATTTTCAATACTATTTCTGCAGTTTTTTCTTACTAACACTTCTCCCTAATGAAACAATATATAAATTTTAAAGTCCTTTTAAATATCCGATACGCATAAAATGTCTAATAATAAAATATATCTAACAAATAAACTGCCGGCATCATTTCCACAAATATTTCTCTTTTCTTAAAGAACAATTTTAAATAAATCTAATTTTTATACTCTTTTCTAAATTTCCGTAATATATATCATGATCAATAACGAAATATATCCTAAGGATAAACTTTTTAAAACTTATTTGTACGTCCCTTATATCATTTTGTGTGTGTGCTAGGTTGTTTTTTCTTGCTAACACTTCTCCCTAATGAAACAATATATAAATTTTAAAGTCCTTTTAAATATCCGATACGCATAAAATGTCTAATAATAAAATATATCTAACAAATAAACTGTCCAGCATCATTTCCACAAATATTTCTCTTTTCTTAAAGAACAATTTTAAATAAATCTAATTTTTATACTCTTTTCTAAATTTCCGTAATATATATCATGATCAATAACGAAATATATCCTAAGGATAAACTTTTTAAAACTTATTTGTACGTCCCTTATATCATTTTGTGTGTGTGCTAGGTTGTTTTTTCTTGCTAACACTTCTCCCTAATGAAACAATATATAAATTTTAAAGTCCTTTTAAATATCCGATACGCATAAAATGTCTAATAATAAAATATATCTAACAAATAAACTGCCGGCATCATTTCCACAAATATTTCTCTTTTCTTAAAGAACAATTTTAAATAAATCTAATTTTTATGCTCCTTTCTAAATTTCCGTAATATATATCATGATCAATAACGAAATATATCCTAAGGATAAACTTTTTGAAACTAATTTGTGCGCCTCTTATATCATTTTGTGTGCGTGCTAGGTTGTTTTTTCTAACACTTCTCCCTAATGAAACAATAAATAAGTTTTAAAATCCTTTTAAATATCCGAGATGCATAAAATGTTCAATAATAAAATATATCTAACAAATAAACTGCCTAGCATCATTTCCACAAACATTTTTATTTTTCTTAATAAAACAATTTTAAATAAAACTAATTTTTATGCTCCTTTCTAAATTTCCGTAATATATATCATGATCAATAGCGAAATATATCCTAAGGATAAACTTTTTAAAGCTTATTTGTGCGTCTCTCATATCATTTTGTGTGCGTGCTAGGTTGTTTTTTCTTACTAACACTTCTCCCTAATGAAACAATATATAAATTTTAAAATCTTTTTAAATATCCTAGATGCATAAAAAGTCCAATAATAAAATATATCTAACAAATAAACTGCCAAGCATCATTTCCACAAATATTTTTCTTTTCATTGAAAAGAACAATTTTAAATCAAACTAATTTTTATACTCCTTTCTAAATTTCCGTAATATATATCATGATCAATAACGAAATATATCCTAAGGATAAACTTTTTATAAAACTTATTTGTGCGTCTCTTAAATTATTTGTGCGTAAGAAAAAACAACCTAGCATGCATTTTGTGTGCATGCTAGGTTGTTTTTTCTTACTAACACTTCTCCCTAATGAAACAATATATAAGTTTTAAAATCTTTTTAAATATCCTAGATGCATAAAATGTCCAATAATAAAATATATCTAACAAATAAACTATCCAGCATCATTTCCACAAATATTTTTCTTTTTCTTAAAGAACAATTTTAAGTAAAACTTATTTTTATACTCCTTGCCAAATTTCCGTAACATATATCATGATCAATAACGAAATATATCCTAAGGATAAACTTTTTAAAACTTATTGGTGCGTCTCTTAAATTATTTATGCGTAAGAAAAAACAACCTAGCATGCATTTTGTGTGCATGCTAGGTTGTTTTTTCTTACTAACACTTCTCCCTAATGAAACAATATATAAGTTTTAAAATCTTTTTAAATATCCTAGATGCATAAAATGTCCAATAATAAAATATATCTAACAAATAAACTATCCAGCATCATTTCCACAAATATTTTTCTTTTTCTTAAAGAACAATTTTAAGTAAAACTTATTTTTATACTCCTTGCCAAATTTCCGTAACATATATCATGATCAATAACGAAATATATCCTAAGGATAAACTTTTTAAAACTTATTGGTGCGTCTCTTATATCATTTTGTGTGGGTGTCAAAGGTGACGGACATGAAGGGAGTTTTGGTGTCAAGATTACGCCAACCTTAATAACTTACTATTGTGATAATTACCGCTTATTATCAAGACTCGGCAGAGAGCAGCTCATATTACATCGAGTCAAACTGACTGGATGACTGACTTGACAACATCGCATTAATATTCCTAATAATACATTCCTTCATTCACTATGCTTGGCATCTGCCAACGTGGTGATACCATCCGAATATTATATAACAAGAGATTTGATCTTTCGAATCATTTAGTTATGCATCACTGGGGGAGAAATGAATTGGTTGAAAAGAAAATTGATTCTAAGCGAGGAATTTGATATTTAATATTAATAGGAAACTTTAAAAAGAATTATTTTATCATTTTTTAATATTTTGTACACTCAATAATGTTTCCATGAAGGCATTAGTGATTATTAATATAAAGACTGAAATTACTTTGTTTAGTGTGCTCTCGATGGCCAACTGACCACCACTAAAGTATGTTTTTGCAATACTACTTAAAAACGAAAATTGATTCTAAGCGAAGAATTTAATATTTAATAATAATATTAAACTTTAAAAAGAATTATTTTATTATTTTTTAATATTTTGTACACTCAATAATGTTTCCATGAAGGTATGAGTGAATATTAATATAAATATTGAAATTACTTTGTATAGTGTGCTATCGATGGCCAACTGATCACCAGTGAAGTATGTTTTTGTAATACTACATAAAAACGAAGAAAATTGTATACAAATCGAGGTCAAGTGACTAATTGAAACGGGGAAAAAACACGCTATCAAATTTTGACTTAATGTAATTTAAATTCTATCGAAAACTGGCTGAAATTATTGTTGAGGAAGAAATACCTATCTTGTTTTCGGGAGAAACGCGAATTGTTAAGAGATAGTTAATTGAAATTACTGAAATTTGTCAAATTAGTGCTCAGGAAAAAATACGAAACATGAAAACCTGGCTGATTACCACAGGAAATGAGAAAGAATTAAAAAAATGATTAGAAACTATTGAAATCTGACGCATTATTGTTTAGGAAGGCGTACAAAACATCTGATTTCTAAAGAAAACGAGGAGTTTAAAAGGAGTTTAAAAGGAAATTATTGAAATCTGACAAAATATTGCTTAGGAAGGCGTGAAAACCTGTCTGATTGCCGAAGTAAACGAGAAGGGGCTAGAAAATGGTTATTGCAAGTTGCTGAAAATTGACAAAATATTGTTTAGGAAGGCGTACAAAACGCCAAAGCTTAATTGATTGCTGAAAGAAATGAGAAAGAGTCCGAAGATGGTTATTAGTAGTTCAAGTTTGATGCAGTAATCAAATAGATTTAAATTTTTTGTACATACAAGTTTTATTTAGCGTTCTTAATTATACGATAAAAAATAAATTTAATGCTTAAAAACAGTACAAATTTGGAATTTGAAATTACTGAAATTAATTTCATTATTTTTTTTAAGCAAATTACATTGCATCCGTATAAAAAGATAAATAAATTAGTTTTAAACTATACAATCGATAAGTTTAACGATAGACGTAACTTGAAATTCATTACACCTTTAAGTAAAAAGTATTTTAATTAACAACCAATCCGATCCATAGTGATTAAAATATAAAATACTTGAATAAACCTGGTTTTTTTAGTTGAAAAAGCCCTCATTTGATAGAACAACCACGGTTGAAAAAATTGCAATCTCCCTCATTCGTAATCAAAATGAATTGAAATAAATGAGCATATTAAAAGAAATAGTGCTTCTTTCTCTGGTTCGAACGCAATTACCATTTACTTATGACCGTCTGATCTTTAAATTACAAATTGCAACCAATCACGCTTCAAGGAAATGCGCAATCGAATATCAGGACTTTATTAGATTTCTTTTCTTTGTATGAATCCGGATTGTATAAGGACACAGCTGGTATTTCGTGTTTAAATTAACCCAGGGTTCAGGATTGAATTACGAAATTAGAAACGCCTTAATAATGTCTCCGAAATGCCTGCATACGGTTGAATGTTTTCAATACGATTCGATTGTGAATTTGGAATGTTATTTCATCAACTTGAGGTTTAGATGCTAGTGTCTTAGAGTTCAATATGCTGCACTTTACTGGAAATTATTGTTTTACTGAATATTAATCATCGAGCACTCACTCAAAGAAATCAAAGATGCAAAAACTAGATTTGTAATTGAATCCTTTAGTTAAAATACCTCTTTTTTGAGCTTAAACATGTTTAATGATTTTATATCCTATGTTTTTTAATTAATTTCTTGAATGGTCCTTGAAAAAAGTAAAAAACACATCTTTGTCTTTTTTTTTAATAATTATGACATTTTTATTAAAACTGGAGACTTTTTTTAACGTAAAAAGAAAATTGCAAATAAACAATAAAATATTTTAAAACAAATGTAAGTATAGAAAAAAAATTATACATTGTTTAAAACTACATTTTATTCACACATAATCTCAATTCCTTATGCTATTTACTTTTTCATTCAGAACTTGATTTCTTGACTATTACTTTTCAAGAAACACAGTTACATCAGGAAATAAAATTCGGCTCTATTTTTCTAAAGTAATAGATCAAAAAATTGTAAATTGGTTCTGGAATCAAACACAGCTCTAAGCAAAATATATATTTTTAATTTTACAAGCGCCCTTATTGATTTTGCCCGCCTCTGTTCACGAGATATAATATCCTTGATTATTTTTAAGACAACAAGAACTTAAATTCAAAAACCCATACGAGAGTTTTTCGACCCTCCAGTAAAATTTCTAAATAGATACCTATCAGTGGTTTCAAATACTAAGCCCAATTATAAATTTTTTTTTATCTCCCATTTACGGTAAAGGTGTCAATCACAGCAAACAATGAGCTAGCGAGCCTTTCAAATATTGAGAAACTCGAAAATTTGTCTGGTAATATAACATAGAAAAATTCGTTTAACTATTCACTGTGAAAAATAAATAATATATAGATGTCTAAAAACTTAAAAATCAATTTTTTTCTCCGAAGGAGAAACTTTTATTTTCAATCCAAAAACGAAAAACATTGAAGTATCACTTTCGTAATAATCTTCTATCACTAAACGGAGAAAATAATTCTGATATTTTACCACCTTTACCAATTTTTATCACTTATTATAAAACCATATTTTATTAATAATTTTATTAAAATCATTACCAAAGCGCTTAAGTAAAAATTACAGAGCTTTTAAATTTTCCAACAGAGCCTGAAACACTGTAAATTTTACCAGATTCTGGTAGTTTTGACCATATTTTTTTCAATTTCCTTAGTGACTTTTTTTGAAAGTGATATGCTCCGCATTTTTCATTTTTGATCAGACAAAAACAGAACTATGTCCACCCTTTTAACACACTAAACAACTGTACTTCTTAAACTTCTTAAATTTTTTATTTTCAGGGTGTACATATATATATATATATACCCTGATTTACTTACATCCTACTTATTACTCAATAACATTACCTTACAAATACCAGAGGAACCATGCCAACGTTATTATTTTCCCAAGAAACCATACCTGATCGCCAAAACTTCAGATCACAGAACAGAAACACGCCAAATGCTAACAAAGTTACGCATGATTTACCCTATATTCAATCAGTACACGCCTTCATAACATGGATGATTAAAGCGCTCGCAAGCATTCCTAATACCATTCAAGAATCTATATCAAAATGGTCAGAAACTTACCGGCCCCGATTGCGTCTCGGTTATTCGGCTTTGTTATTCGGAAGGTATATTCCCAGTAGGAGCTGGTCAATTCAACCATGATTGATTCTTACCCGTGATTACTGTAGCAGAAGGTGCTCTAAGCTATCAGGAATAACGCGTACCACGAAAGAGAAAGGCCAAATTAATATTCGCCAAGACTCTGCTTTAATCTGCCCACTGCCGCTGTATAAGTTATAGAATTGGATGGCGAACCTATAAATGCCCTATAGGTAAGGCAAATCGCTTACGTATTATTTACTATAATCTTGGTGGTTGCTTCTTATAATTTATGCAATCTAGCAGATCAGAGTTGGTATTAAGGTAATTGAATATTTTTCGAAAGCAAATTTTAAAATGTGTAGTTTAAAATTTTTCAGTTTTCATTTACGTAGGAGTTATGCACTAAGATATGGTATTATATGATACCGTTAAAAAAACTTTTAAAAAATCAAATTGCAAGGAGGTGTTGGAAGGATTCAAAAATGACTAGTAGATCGGATTTGGTATTAAGTTATCCGATTATTTTCAGAAACCAAATTTTGAAATATTTAGTTTTTTTAGTTTTAATTTATTTAAGAATTATATTCTTACAATAAAGTTTTAGAAAAAAAGTTCAAATTTCGAGGAATGAAGTATCCACAAGCAGTCTATTTTGTAAAAAGTGCGTAACTCTAAGTAACAAACACCTATAAATGCTCAATTCATGAGGCAAAAAGTTAAATATTATTATCTTGATGGTTACGTCTTATTAGTTATGTAATCTAGTAGATCAAAGTTGATATCAAGGTATCTAACACGGCAGCTGAGGAGTAAAAGCAATTGCTTCCAAATCCAGGTTCAAATCCCTAAAATGGCAGGTCAATTCGAATTTAACTCCTGACTCGAAACCAACCACTATGCAAACGTAAAATATCTTCAATGGTAGAAGAATCATGCTTGATGAATTGCAGATAGTTGGGATTTTTTTCGTGATATTCCACTCTATTCAACGTAAGTGCGGACCAGTTCCATCAGAAAAATCCTCCATGAAGGGTAGTTTGTCCTAATGCTTGATCCAGGAGTTATCGTGTCTTCTGAGTGGTTCAAAATTATCCAAAAACCCGAAAATAGCTTCATTGTTCCACACTAATTATAAAATACTTTAGACATAACATCGCTTTATGGCCATTTGCTGCTAATATCATCGCAACACATGAGCAAAAAAAGACAAAAAAAAGCTAATTTTTTTAAATTAACTGTAAAATACAGAATTATAGTTTGATCAATTAGTGCGTAAACTATTCTCTGAGTGCTTGTCGAAAATATTTTTCGTGCAGCATTTCAAGTAAATTTTGCAAAAAGATTTTAAAATCTAACATTTACAAATAAGGTATAGGACGAAAATAACACGTTTTGAAATAAAAAGCTATACAAACTAGCTAGGGTATGTTAGACTATGGGTAACATATCATGCTGATCTATTTGAGGAAAACTAAATTAAAATGCTTTTAAATGGAAAAAATAAGTACTTTTGTTTTATGTAAAAATTCAAAGTTCGATGATTTTGTCAAAACTGTCCTAAAAAGTATTAGAGTATTTTAATTTTATGTCGGACTTCTGTCAAGCTTTTGAAAATATTAACAATGCTTTATCTTTCGAGACTTTTTAATTTGGTATTTTACGAATTTAATTTGTCTCAATTTGTTCAATGGTATTGCTCAAAATATCAAACATTCAGAAATAAGAATCCTGAAATTAAATTTTAATTCATTTGTGTATTTTCCCTAATTAGAGGATCAATACAACTCTTAATTAATACGCCCACAGAAATATGCCCTTAATTAAAATAGAAATAATCCTTAAAAGGAAAATTTTTTTTCTTAAAAGTCAGAGTTTTCTTAATAAAAGCTAAACGTGAGTACAAAATAATTATTAAATTTACATCAAGCTTTCCTATTTTTATATTTTCTGATACAGTATAGTGAATGACTTGCGATAATTAAATATTTTAGAAAGAAAATATTAAAAACATTGTCAATTTTTCTGTTTTAATTAGTTCCTTAATCTGAAGCTGTGACATTTTCAAAGAATCGGCACAAAATCCTCAATTGGATGAATTCAAAAAGTTGTTTTAATTTTAATTGCAGTAATTTGAAAAACACTCTCTCTAATTTTTGGAGGTCAGAATTAGAACACTGAAAATAAATTGCTAATGCTGTATAATAATGTTGTTGTTTTTAAAAACATTCAGCTGTTAAAAAAATAAACATTTAATTCCCTAGTGTCCACAATCCTTTTTAGTGATGTTTATAAAAATGCAATCTATTTACATAAAATTTATTTCTTTGCTATGAATTTGATATCTTATTTTTATTTTATCCTCTGCATTATATGCACCACTATTGCGTTTATTGTCGCAAAACTTATGGAATTTCTTTTCTCACGATGGCAGCAAAAAACAAAACTGAGTTGAGAAGAAATGAAAGGTTAAAAGTAAGCGTTTATCTAAACAAACAATTATATGTTTCAGTTTTAATTATCCCTTTTACTTATGCACACAGAGAAAAAATTCTGGTAAATTTACCGCAATGTATGGTAATGACATTTCCTGAAAAAGCTCCATAATTCTGTTATTGAAAACCAATATTCACGGTGCTTCAACCATTCATTTGGTAATTTTTCCTTTCATATGGTAACGGTTTACCAGGAATTCGGGTTTTCAAAATTATAGTACTTATTACCAAATATTTAGCATAAAAAATGCAAAACCTAAAAGTAAATGCGACCGAAGTAAATGCGACCAAATGTTATCACTTATTATAAAAACCATATTTTATTGTTAATTTTACCAAAATGAAAACAAATCATTTCGCAAAAATTACAGAGGTTTTTGGTGTCCCCATAGAGACAGAAGCAAGGTAAAGATTAAGTATGTTTTTTTACTGAGTGGACTGAAAATATTAAGATTCGTAAGCTTGTTTAAATAATTTATATCATCATTCAGACAAATAAGTATGGCGTGTTGGCAAGTTCTGGACTTATATACTATAAATTTCTCATAACTCCTGTTACCAATAAACTATTAATACAGTGTTTGGATACTATTAACTAATACAAACCATTAAAATATCTCAATATCTACGATAATTCAGTTCATATATGTATACATAATAGAGCTTTTAATAAGTTTTATGGTAAACGGCGTTGATAATGAAATAACGGTAGTAATGCATAATGATATATTGCTTCACATTTTAGTAACTAACTGTATAAATTACCTTATAGTCTGAACATTAAATGTCAAAAAATACACTAAGATGTAAGTTAGTTAAAGTGTTTTGTTTTTGATCTCTTGAATGATATAATCAAATTTGATTGTAATTTTGAGATAGAATTCTACATATTTTTTCACGTTTTAATCAAATTCAAAGTGCAAATTAATAGTTCAATAAATCAAATGTCTGGAAAAATGAAATAAAAATATAGATGAGCAAATAAATTGATTCATAATAAATAACTAAAAATTATAATTGGAAGCCTTTTTTTAGACTTTTTTGTTCATTTTAGGCGTTTTTCAGCTTTTTAAAGGGAGTTCTCATGTTAGGGCATTTTTACGTGATATAGCCTTTTAATATCCTTTCCGTTATTTTAAGAAAAATTTCAAATCTTTTAGATGATAACTCTGTTTATATACATAACTATATGCATAAGAATTAATGTAGAAAAAAATACATTTGTCCTTAATCTTCTGTTATTTCGTATTTAACATTTATTTCAAACTATCGGGTTGTCAACTAAGTTTCCACCATTCCTATACGTCATCAAATGTTTTTCCATGGGATTTTTAGATCATTTAAAAGAGGATATTTTGTTCTTTTTATAGTTTGAATTAATTTTTATTAATTTTTAAGTCATTAAAATGGAACGGAAAATTGAAAATGACCATTTTCAATGGCACAAATGGCATTTGTGCTGTGTATGTAGATTGCCATAGCTGAAACTCCATTTTCGATTGATATGCTACGTTTTTACCTGAAAGACTTCGGGTCGTTCACTTAAGTTCTATGATAAGCAATTAAATCGAATTTTACAAAACAAAATTAACTTCAAATCCCAGCGATGGCTAGTCGATACGAATCCGCATCCGGCTTGCATCTACACAGTGTTGACGAGAAATATCCTCAGAGGTAGATGGATCATGGGTTAGAGTCCTTTTGCCGTCAGGCTAACCATGGGAGGTTCTCGTAGTCTTCCTCTTGATCCAGGAGTTCCCTTGTCTTCTGGATTGGATTCAAAAATACAAGGCTACGGAGTTGAACATTGGCAGTCGTAAACCCAAAAAATGGGCAGTTGTTCGACGACTTTTATGAAATATAAAAAAACTAAATTAACGAAGTGAACGAAAATACCAGTCAAGCAGCAAACGAACTGGCAAAAATTAGAATGCTTTCACATTTAAAATTTTTAAAATAATTTCATAAAGCATCGAGATTTTACCAAATTTAGCAAAAATATATTTATGTCACTCTTAATAAACTTACTTTATGAATTTATATGTTATATGTAATTTAAGGGAAAAAATAACATTTTAAAATGAAATTCTTGTTTGATTATCAGAGTATTTTCATTTTAAAGGCATTTTTTTTTATAGTTACAAGGCAATTTTTACTATTCTAAAGGAAATATTAAGCAGTTTTAAAATCAACAAGGCTTTAGTTTTAAACATCTTTTACGGTTATTTTACCTAACATAAATATTGACTTTCAGGATTTTAATTTAAAATATTTATTCAGCCTCTCAACTTAATCTAAAAAGATTTATCAACAAATATTAATATCCATAGACAAATAAAATAGAATTTTTAGCTCTTATTTCGCAGCTAAGCGTATAAATATTTCTTGACATGAAAATAAAAAGACTTCAAAACAAATTAAGTATGAAAATAGAGTGAGCAGCTTATCCAATTTATTAAATTCCTTTAGAATATTTTTGCGACGTATTCTTAAAAACTTCACAAAGATTCATCAGCTTCAAAATCCCATCCATTCCCCCAATGAATAATGTCACTACTACTTCAGAACGAAGAATAAAGGAATAAAATTTAAAAGGCATTTCTCGCATTTTAAATGGCAGCCAAAAAGACTAATCTTTCTTCCTAGCTTAAAAGACGTTTTTATTAAATTACTCGGAATTAAAGCGTCACCTTTTTTTTTATTTCACTTGTTTTTCTCCAAGGACTTAGGTAAATAACTCCAGGCGCAGGCTGAAAAATTAGTAAAAAATGAAAAAGTGAGATTATTTTAGCATACGTTACTAAGGCATGACGTTCTTAAACACAGGAGATATTAATTGAAAAATATTTTTATTCTTGATCCTATAGATGTTTCTAATTGAAGTTACCCAAAATGCTTCCGTTTTTTATAAATACCTTTTTTTCTGCATTTGCATTTTATTGGCATTTTAGCGGATATATTTTAGAAGAAAAAAAGGAAACGCTACTCCAGTTTATCAAATTCTTTTTTCGAAACGGGAAAAAAAAGACAATGTTTTGAGAAAATTAGAATTCCTGTCTTTAAGTCAATTAAAACGTGTTTTTTCACGGACCTCATGGAATCAATATGCTAATGATTTGGGCAGCGCTATCGCTCTTTTGAGCCCCCAAATCCCGCTTTTTCAAGTAAAGGGAGCATAGTAGGATCGAAAAGTTTTAGGCATTTCAATTATAGGACACGTGATCCATTGGAAGACTTTAATTGAATGGCGAAAGCCGAGGGTAATTTGGCGAGTTTTTTTTATTCTTTTTTTAACCTCATTTATTTTAAGGCCAGTGGAGACTATGTTTTTGATCCTTTTTGGTAAGTGCTTTTTTTTTCTTTGGGAAAAATTTGAACACACTTAGCAAAAGAATGACGGAAATTCTGATGTTCTAAATGTTGTTTTTTGTTTTCTTTTTTGAGAGAATCTCGCTGTATGTCTGCTCTTTGTGGAAATAATTAAAAACTGTTTAGAGTTTGGCATTACCCAATGGATTAAGAAAATGGATTTTTAAGAGTACAATACAGTGCTTAAAATTTTCTAATTAAAGCTAAAAACTACATGCTCCAAAAAAAAAGTTCATTTAGGAAAACTTTTACCTTTGAGTTGATTTTAAAACTTTGTGAGCAAAATTATAATGAAGTATTTATGTTTCCAACATTTCAACTAGCTGACTCTAACTGAATTTTGAAAGAAACATATTTTACAAATTCAAGTTTGCATAATGTGATTATTATCTATTATTTTGCATAAGCCATTAACGAATAATTAAATAAGATCCACTTTGACTTAATCATAACGCATTCTTCGTTAGTCTCGTTTCGCTTATCTCACAGTAGAGCCATCTAGCAATGCTAAAAAGAATGATAAAAACGCTCATCATAATGTCTCTGTACTTTGCAATTCGATTTTGGCTTGCTCATGCCGTTAGCTTTAAAACTAGATTACATGTTTTTCCTGCATGTTCATCATGTGTGTATGGCGTAATACTTTTACAACATAATTTCAATGCGTTCCATACCATTTTTAACACACTTTGTTTCATTCTCAAACTTTATGTTAAGCATTCATTCCTTTCTGATTTTCAGAAGTAATATCTATTCGAATGTTTGCTTCATAATGTGTATAATAACTTTATAATAATTTAACTATATTTTCAACACAAAACATGTACGATAAAATTAATGGAGCATTATTTAACAAAACAACATTAGAACTTGAATTGTATATCAAAAGAAATGGTTTGAGAAATTCTTCTGCGAAATATAATAGTTTAATTACTATTCTAAATTGTAAAATTTCTAAACTTTTATTTGCGTTTATTTTAATTATTGCAAAAGATTAGATGTAAGGAATATCGTTTGCTATAATATTTGACTCTGTAGTAAATCAATTTTATTTCTTTTCATTTCACTAGCATTTTAACCCATTACAGTTCTTAAAGAACAACCAACTAGATAAATCGCAACCATTTATGAATCGTGTATTGCATGACTGACTTGGATTATAAGCATTGAAATTTGAACTGATATCAAATATAACAGTTGTTAAAATCATCTGAAGAATATAATTGTTTGATTATTTAAAATTGATTTATGGTTAAGTTCAATGCTACTGCAAACGATCAGATATAAAGATTATCGTTTGAAATAATATCTAACATTAATGTAAATAAATTTCATTCGCTATATATTTATTACAATACTAAAGAAATTTAAATAAAATTAAACTAAATATATGAGTATTTTTTGGTTGTAAGAATCACGTGTACAAAATATAATTGTTTGAGTACGCACGCTTGTGGCTCGTTTGATCACAAAATATTAGTTTTTTGTTAAAATTAAATTGTCGTTTGCAATAACTTTACTGATGGCTGAAAATTATCGCTTGCAATAGTATTTAACTTAAACATAAATCAGTTTTATTTTTGGTCTTTTCCTTTTCATTAAAACGGTTAAGAGCTTGTAAAATATCTATTACATAACTAGTAATTATTTAAGAACAAAATACATATACAACTTAATTTCTATCTTTCATGCCAAATTAGCTTCTCTTTTACAATCACCTGTAAATTAAGACAGTATATTAACACTGACTCCCTTAAGAATCACAACAATGGCAAGCTATCTATTCCATCCCTCATAAACTCTCGAAATATTATCAGCATCAAAATTTTCCTCAGAAGCGGAAGAAAAAGAGGATACTCTTTCAAAAAAGTTTTATTTTTCTCGAAAAAGTAAATTTTTATTCCTTTTTATCTGCATACCCCTTCTCACTCTCTCCCTCTCTCTCAAGAGACACCTTATCTATATCGCGTAATACACCGGATTTTTATCAGGCTTCAAAGCATCTTCGAGAACCTCCTTCTCCTTCTTAAACTTCACATTAATTATTCACTCTTTGTAGAAGTCTGCACTAGAGGGTCTTCTCCAAAATGAATGAGCAGGAAGAAAAAAAATAATAAATAAAAAGATACGTTGGGATCTTTAGAAAACTCGGTCGATTGGGTCCCTAATCGACTGACAACTGTCGGAAGACAGGAAGGAATCTGCAAAAGGAAACTTCTATTATGTAAATTTCTGGAAAACCGTTCGCGAGTGTTGCATATTTATGTATTTAATACCTCCCCCCTTCCTTTTGTCCCTTATTCTGAATGTGTTCTAATGACCGCTTCCGCCGGATTTAAATGAAGGTAAAAGTCTCAGTTATCTTTGCGAACAGAGATTTGGATTAAAGAGAGAGTTTGAAGACCCCGAAGGATGGAATCCCGTGCTAGTTTGACAGGTTCAGAAGAGATAAGTGAGTTTTCGTGTGCTGCGATTAATAACGAAGGTGTCACAAGTTTGCGAGTGGAATTGGAAATTTATTGAAATAATTGGCTTTGGTAATTAATTCACTGTGGATTTCACGTTTAAATTGAATAAATTCTTTCAATTTCTTTCCACAATAAAAAATTTGAATTAATTAATCTGAGTTCAGACATTCGTTAGCGGTAGAAATTATAGATAAATGTGGAAAATTACAGAACTAATGTCATCTGTCATGTTTCTATTGAAATATGATTAGATTGTAGAGCTTACACTACACTACTGAATTAATGAATCAATGCAAGCTCAAATGCATTGTTGTCATATTGCATATAATGTACTTCACTAAATTATCATATATATATATATATANCCATTAATAATTCCTCTAAATGTAGCCTTCCTCGAGACCCACTATTAATTCCTCTAAAATGGTAAAAATCAGTTTCAATTTGTCAAAACTAAAGTCTTAGCATCTAGGAAAAACTAAAAATCTTTTTTTAAATAATATTTTATCATAATTACTGTTATGTCAATGATCATAAAAATAAACAAATTAATATTTCCTCTAAAAATCAGCTGCATTTTGTCAGAATTAAAAGATTCACTTCTATAAAGAATTAAAACAATGACTGACGAACTTATTTAAGTTTGAATAATTTTTTTTTCCTGATTTGTCTTTAAATTTGTCCATTTGCAAGGAAAGGATTAGTAATTTCTTGACTTTGACCCTAACTACTGTTAGAGTAAACTTAAAACAACACTTTTCACTTAAACAAATACTAAAATAAATTTAAAAGCATATATTTAAATTAAAATTTAATCCTTATTTACAACAATTCATCCTTTTTAGTTCTAATTCTTTGAAGACACTGGGGATTAATTATTTTTATTTAAACCTCGTGCTCCATCGTTTACATCTAATTTTCTGTATTTTATTCGTTGCATTTCATAAAAGTATATTAATAAAAGAGATTAAGTGGCATTAGTTTTGTAAATAGAGTTGAACTCTTTTCCTTTGTTTTAGTTCAGAAAGCGAGAAAATTTCATTCTGTTTACCTACTTAACAAGGCTAGTTTTATGTTTTATAATAACTAAAAACATTTAACTGTATTTAAAAAGATCGTATTCCTTGCGAGCAATCAAATAACTATTGAATAAAGAGTCAAAAAGAAGAAAATATTTTTGTAGTTTTAATCCAGTTGTACTTCCATAAACTTTATATTATAATAATAATCCTAATATCGTATTATTAATAATAATAATCGTATCGTATATTTAATAAATAGAAAAGATATAGGTTAAAGAGATTATCTGTGAGCGCAATATAAAAAAATATATATTTTTGTAGTTTCAATTCGGATGCAACAGTCTTAGAAAGCATGCATTAATAATGATAATTGAAATATTAATAATAATCGTATCACATATTAATGATAATCGCATTGTATATTAATAATAATCATATAAATAAAAAGTATACTAATTAAGGAAACAAACTACGAATACAAAGAAAAAGAGAAAATATTTTTATAATGTAAATCCGAATGCACTCTTATATATTTATTATTATTAGTAGTAGAAGTATTAGTAGTAGTAGTATTAGTAGTATTAGTAGTAGTAGCATTTACTACAAGTAATGTTTACTACTATTGCTACTGATAATAATAATAATAATAATGACATGATAATAATGATCATATAAATAAAAAGTATACTAATTAAACAAACAAACTACGAATAGAAAGAAAAAGAGAAAATATTTTTATAATGTGAAGCCGAATGCACTCTTATATATTTATTATTATTATTATTAGCAGAAGTAGTAGTCATAGCATTTACTACAAGTATTATTTACTACTAATGCTACTACTAATAACAATAATAATAGTAATGATCATATCGTATATTAATAATAAACGTATATTAATAATTAAACAGCAATGTCAGAGATAAACTGGCATAATTGTAAATAAAGTCAAAACAAACTAGTTTATTCTCTGTTCCTTTGCTTTAGTTCTTCAAAGTAATAAAATGTCATTATATTTACTAACTTAAAAAGGCTCATTTTATGATAATTAAACGTTTTCAACTGCTTTTATGGAGAGCGTATATTTAAGAGTGATCAAATAAATATTGAATTTAACGCCGAAACGAAGAAAATATTTATGCAGTGTTAATTCGGATGTTTTTTTTATGAATAGAATTAGTGAAATACATTCATAAAAATATCTATACTAAAATCTAGTAGATAATGAAATATTATAATGCCCTTTAAATTTACGGTATTGAAACATTTTTTACATAGATACTGAAATTTATGAAAGAAATTAATAGGATTTAATTTCAAAAAAGGTTTTCGAAAATTTGATTCCGTTTTATGCTTCGATATAGGTAAAAAATTATGAGACGTCAGATAATAATACAGAATTTCAGTGCATGTTTACAATTTGCTTCCAAAAGGAACAAATACTGTAAATTTAATAAAATTAAAACCGAAATAATTTTAATTCAGTATGTGTAACATTCTTGAAAAATTAATAGCAACAAAAATTGAGAACTGAGGACAAATCTCAACTTATTAAAACTGCAAATATATTTTTGAATTAAAATTAGAATATAAATGGACGAACTTACGCATTATAGTAAATGCAGAATATATGCATGAAATTAATGGAAAAGTCTCATAAAAAGTCAATTGAATTTAATGCTACCTAAAGGCTACCTAATTATTAACTATATAAGTAAACATTTTAGTCTTCATGAGGAAGTAATTTCTTGAAAGTATAATTATCCATATCTAATTATTTTATATGAGTTATTCTTTAAGGATGTATATACACTGCTCTACAATAATTGAAGAGATAATTTCAGTTTTTGATATTTTTCTTTTAAACTTCCCAAGAAATACTTAAAGGATTATTTTCTAACTTCAGACATGTTCAGGTCATTCCATTTCTCATACTTATCGATTAAGCTAATAGCTTTCAGAGATTTGAGGGACCGGAAATGAATTATGAAAGAAAAAAGTATTTTCGAGCATCTTAAGTCAGAAATTATAGCATTACACTTGTAACTTGAGTCTATTACTTTGAATATTATACAATAATTGCATAACATTTCATAAGCCTAACTGAAATATTTATGAAGAAACGGAAATTTTTAATGTTCTAAACTAAGCGGAAACTAAATGTTCGGATCAATTTTCATAGAACTTTTTATCTAGAGCAATTTTTTAAACATTAATAACAAAATTATCTTTTTAACATTGCGAAAAATTCGTTAAAAATTGTGCAAGATATGAGCATTCGGAGTTATCTTTTCATGCCGCCAATACTTGGAAAACGTTTACAAAAATTTTTAGTAATTTTGTAGTGAATCGTATTCGGTATGCAATATGAAAAGTCTGATTTAAATATTTTGAAAATTTCAAAAGTTTCAATTTAAACAATTTTGCAAATTTTGAAGCAAAAAAACTCTGAATGAATGATAAGGAGTTTTTTGTGCTATAAATCAATATACCGATATTACGGGGAGGATCTCCCATAAAAGAATGTTCTTTTTTCCATATTTTCGTTTCTTATACTCTTACATTTTGGTTTACGTACAATTATCGTAAGGAATCATCATTTGCTATTATATTTTATCTTATAGTACTGAAGGAAATTCGAGAAAACCTCTTATCATTCAGAGCTTTCCCTCAAAATTTGTAAAAACTACTTAGAAAATTGATTGAAACTTTTTAAATTTTCAAAATATTCAAATCCAATTTCTTTTATTAGTTACTAAATAGGATTCATTACAAAATTATGAAGAAAAAAAATTTAATGTTATCCACGCATGCGCAGTATGAAAGAACTACTTTAAATGCTCATTTAAAGTAGTTCTGCACGAATTATTTTTCTCAAATTAACGCATTGTTTGGTTCGTAATTTATCACCGGTCCCTCAAACTTACGGAAGCTTTAAATTTTATTAATATGAATGAAAAATTGATTAACTTAATCGCCTATAAGAATAATCCTCAAAGGATTTTGTGAGAAATTTTTTAAAAAATGTCAAATACTGAAAGTTTTAATTATTGTAGGGTAATGTATAAAGATTTACAACTAACTATTATCCATGTGAGTAAAATTTTTATCTTTCATGAAAAATTGATTTCATGAAAGTCAATTTTTTACCTGATTATCTGCCAGCTAAAGTTTTAAAAAAAGCTTCTTTATTAAAACCTATTCAGACATGCTTAAAATACAGATCCTTTATTTTCAGTCATTAAAATTCTCCAGTATTTTTATGAGATAAGTCCTGAATCGATCATAAGATTTACAATTTACCATTCTTTAATATTAAATTAAACTGGTTCAATGGTTAGAGTATTATGTTACCATACTTTTAAGCCCGTAAACATGAAAATAATAAAAAAATATGTGTCAAGAGTGCTTGATAAGATTTATTTTGAAAAAAAATAATATTCCTTGAATGGTGTTGTAATGGCGAATGAGCATTATGAAAATGGTGCTGCAATTATGTTGATAGTGTTTTTATAAAAATTAGTTTCTGTGTGATAATTAATATTTTCGACTTAATTTTTCTTAATTATTTTTTATTTATTCAAAAATTCAACTACTTCAAAAATTGATAAAAAGAATTTCGCACGCTTTCATACTTTAATGCAATATTTTTATGACTTGTTCTTTTGTTTAATTGGAAATATTTAAGAAAATATAAACGTTGTTTCTTTTTTTTTTCAAAACTATTGATACACAAAATGAATTAAGGCTGCCTCAAAAATTGATGTAAAATATTCGCGGGCTTTCATTCACATATTTTTACACTTTTTTGTAATTTGTTTTATTTCATCAAAATTATTTAGCTTTTAAGATATTTGTGCTTCTGAGAGCAGACACATCTGAATATTGCATACAATTTTGCTATTGAAATTCAGATTAACATGTTCTTCTCTCGTTACATTATTTAAACTGAAACTCGATTACTTCAGCTCAAAATTGATTAAAAAAAATAAAGTAGAACTCTTTTCTAAACTGTTTAAAATTACAGAAAGAAAATACTATCATGAATTTTGGCTTAAAAGTTTTGTGATAAAGAGACAAATTTAACATTAATACTATACAAAATGAATAATAAAATCTTGTTGTTAGTAAAACTATTTATCATCTCTGTAGCTACTATATTTGAAAATGTAACTATACTACATCTTTCGATAATCCACCAATAATAGAACTTCCTATAGTAATTACTGCACACTATTCGTTTAAATAAAATTTCAAAAATATTTATTCGAATGTACTTTATAAATAAGTTCAACCCAGAGTAGTTTAGTGTTGCTCATGAATTATTTTTATTTATTTCATGTAATTATTTTTTTTGAAAAATAATTTTTAAGAAATTTTTAAAAAGGGGATTCTTATATGTATGAAAAATTATGGGCTAAGAGGAGACTGGAGAAATACAGTAGAAAAAAAAATAACAGAAAAATGAGATGAAGAATTTGGAAAGAATAATTTAAAGTAAAAATTAAAGTTTTTTAAAAAAGTTATGAACCATTTAATTTTTTTTACTCAAAAGAGGGGAAAGTAAAGCTAGTCCATGTAAAAATAAAATAGTTCATGCAAAAAAAAATTTATGTTTCGAAATAAATTAATTATGAAATTATGAAATTTATCAAATGTTTTCAGTAGTAATTTTTTGAAGCTTACCTCACAATTATTAAATAACGATATAGCCCTAATTTTAAAGTGATTAATTTTACAGTTATGTAAATTGCCAATGAGAAAAGTAAACACCAAAATTCAATAAAATGAATGATAAATGAGACAGACATTAGGATAAATAATCAAAAGAGTTTATCAGTTATGACACATGAATTGTCAGTTACGATACAATATGATTCTGTGAAATATTACACATGGAATAAATGTCAGGCACGAAAGAAATCTTACTGTAAAAATAATATGATACTGTAATTGTCATAAAATCTTACGTCAGATATAAAAATAATATGATACATAGATAAATAGTCATAAATTCGTATCTCAAGCATAAGAATAATATGATACACAAATTGCTAGTTATGACAAAATATGATTTTATAAAATATCATACGTAGAATAACAATCATGCGCAGAAGAAATATTACTATAAGAATAATAATACTATACGAATATTACTATACGAATATTACTATAAGAATAATAAGTGATGCATAAATTGACGCAAAAATTTTATGTCAAATATAAGAATAATATGATACAGAAATTACAAGTTACGATGCAATATGCTTCTATAAAATATCATACATTGAATAAATATTGTGCGCAAAGGAAATTTTGCAATAAGAATAAAAATATATAAAATATATCATATTAAGATGCCAAGTTTATGAAAACGACAGTATTTACGCAAATCTTTAGCACATCTTACTTTTAAAATATGTAGTTTTCAAGCGTTTTTTTTTCTATTTAAATTATTTATCCTTACTTTAAAAATTCGAATTCATAATAATCAATATCAAATATTTATAAATAATTATGACTTATAGCAGTGATGATGCACAAATTATCAGTTACGATACATTGTGCTTCTATAAAATATCATAACTAGAATAAATATCAGACGCAAAGGAAATCTTACAGTAAGAATAAAAATACATAAAACATGTCATATTAAGACAGTCAAGTTTAGGGAAAAGACCGAATTTACATAAATTTTGAGCACATCTTATTTTTAAAACACGTATTTATTAAATTTTATGCATATTTCAACGAAATATTAAGCGATTTTTTCCATTTATAGTATTTATTCTAGCTTTCAAAAATCGAGATCCCAGAATCTGCAATTTATTTGGAATAAAAAAAAAATGTACAAGAGCAAAAGAATTTGAATTTCTTACTTTTTCTTGTTTCTTTTATCAAACGATAACAAGACACGGAATGTAAGGAATAAATTAAAGCTCGTGATTTATGCCCCCTAGGGAAGAAACAACTCAACATTGTTTACTCTTTCTCTACTCGAATTCAGATGATTCTCTGACTCTGCCACCCCTATTCGTTCCATTTCTCGCTCCTTCCCCCTCCTGTAGCTCGTTTAAATGCAGACGATTTTAAGAGAACATTTATATCAACTACTAAAATTCCAAAGCTTTAAGGAAACTTTAAAAAAAAATGCATGCAAATGTAGTCGCCCAAAAATTCAAATTATATTTTCAACCCCTCATCCATCACAATATGTGATTCTTTCAAAACCTTTCCCAAGAGTTTGCAGGTGAAAATGGCTTAAGGACATTTTTTTTATTGAATATTATTTTATTGAAAATTAAGATATTCGTTTCCAGAAATTTATCTCTTCTTTTCACTGCATTTAAGAAATATCTTGAATAAAACATTTATTAATTTTGTTAACAATTATAATTTGTTGAGTTTAATAAATTTCTCCTTGTTTCTAGGGGATACTGCATCAAACATTTTAAATTTCATTACTTCCTGTTTTGTTTTTGTTTTTATAATTAGGAAAAAATAAAGATGAATAAAAAATTTTCACAAAAATATTTTTATTTATTTATATTTTGTTTTCCATAATAGAATTATACTTGCATTCCTTCTTATTCAAAAAAATATTAATTGTAAGTTGAAAAGAAAAAATCTGGTCAACCAAAATTTAGTATTTAGAAAATTGATTCAGCAGTCTAACTATTCACCATCTATCCTAAATATGAAAAAAATATTTTAAAAAAATAAATAAATAAATAAAAATCTACTGGAAGTCTTAAGGCTCTCTTCTAACATCATACCATTGACACGATTTTTTTTTCTTTTTTTTTTCTTTTTTTGAGGTTTTGTGTTTGTTTGTATATACTCGGAATACTCGATTCTGAATTTAATCTTTGTGTCGTGTTTTTGCGAAAAAATGTGCTCTTCAGATTTTTAAATATCAGATGAAGATATGATAAAAAAGGACTTTGGGAAATTATTCAATGATAATATACATTTACCTGATCGTTGAGATGTGGATTTACGCAATTTGGTTTACACCAGTAGAAATTCTTCTACGTGAATCTTCTACCGGAAGTTGAAACAACCTCTACAAATACTGCCACCTACCGTGGTACCCTAGTGTAACATAAAACACTGTCGGAAATAAGGTGAATATTAGAAATAAAATTTTACAGAAAAAAAAACTACTAACAAATTCTCTTTAAGTTATAATCACTTATTGTAATGCAGGTAGCATATGCTTAACCAACAATTTTTTATTCAAATAATTGGGTACTTGCAACTCGAGAATAAGTAAGTTATTATGCCTAACCATTTGATTTAAACCAGCTTTAATTGGATACCTGTAAACGATGTCAAGCATGTGTATCGAACCTGATTGGTTTTTGAATCGGCAAATTTACATACGTCACTTGGTGGCATCATATTAAAATACCTTTAAGGACAATTTAAAATTTTTAAAAAAAACTATTTCTATGCAAAAAATATTAAAAAAAATTTATTTAAAATTTTTTTTCATGTACGTATACATCGCTGAACCAATTTTAAAAATATTAAAAATGTTGTACATTTTCAGTATTATTAAAGAAACTACAAAATTTTATTTATTTCAATAAATCTTCCTGTAGAAATAATCTTCTAAATAAATTAAAATAATTAAATACACCATCAGAATAAAACTTTATTAGCCAGAATAACTTTTTGACTTTTATTCATCGATACAAAAATTTGCCAAAAATGTGTAGCTTCTGTAGTCAAGAATATAAATATTTTACAAATCTTTCCTTTTTTTTAATTTAAGATGGTATACGTTTAGACTGCAATAATGATTTTAAATTTCAAAAGAAAAAGTTTTTTTTAAATTTACTGTATATTTTTAAAATTTTTCAAGGATATTAAGCTATTATTTCTTTCAGAACAAAAAGCGGAAAATTATTGGAAAATTATATTACCTCATACATTTCAATATATGCCAAAGTATTCCAGCACTTTTGAAATTTCAAAAACGTAGTGAATGCAATTAAAAATTTCTCAAAGCTTGCAAGCTCTATTTTTTTAAAAAAAACAATAAAATTTATTGTAAAATTAAATTTTTTCATCGTCTATCTATTAAATACCAACTATAAAAATCTGAATTTAACTAAATTAAAATTCTATCCTTCATTTGAAAATGATAAATGGAAAAATTAAATTAAAGAAATAATTGAGATTAAATTCAAAAACAGAAATAAAGTAAATAAATTATGCTAACAGCATTATTCTAAAAAAAATTAAGAAACAATAAAGCTTTTGAAAATATTTATATAACTAAAATCTCCTATTGCATTTTTAACAATTTTAATTTTTAATTAATATGCTAACATTATTTTTCAATTTATTTGGAATAAAATATTTTCTTATTTAGTTCGTTTCAGAGGAAAATAAATAATAAAAAAAAATCTTTTCATTCAAAAGCTATGGAAAAGAAGGCAATAAAAATAAAAATAAAGCTACTTGCTTACAATAATCGCTATTTTGACAAAAGATTAAACATTATGAAAGATGTTTTTGAAAAATGCATACTGCCAACTTTTCAAATACATTGTTTGAAGACTAGAAATAGAATGAAAAAGTGGCCCTAAAAGCTCCCAATCAGCCAACTTGGCATAAAAATGCGGTCAAGTAACTAGCCTGACGTTTTTCCAAAATTCCCTTCCAAAATTTCATCATCTGCCTTTTACGAATCCATTAAAAATACAGAATAAAACATTTTTTCCGGGTGGATTGCTTGAATCGAATGCTTTCAAATGGATATATATAGCGCCTATGGCCAAATTTACTGCTATCTGTTCCGCACAAATACCACTATGGCTCTAAAAGACGCCACGAGCCCGCATAATGAGGGAAAAGATAAACCCATTTATACGAAAGTTTCGTTCAATTTGCGACGCGTTTTAACGTTTCCTGGCGCGGATTCAAACTAAAAATAAATGTATCATCGCCACTCAGCAGCTCCCTTCACCTCCCCACCCCTGCCAACGACTGAGAAGAGGGACCATTATGTGCTTGAAATTACGGCTTGATTACGAATTCCGGTCTAAACTGGATTTATCTCACCATTTGCGTCATTAGTACTTTGCATAAATATCCTGTTTTTTGGAACGGTTTATGTTCGGAATTATTCCACCATGTGTGACCATGTGCATGTTGGTGGAAGGTTTTCTCGCCAAGCAGCAATTAGTAGCCTCAGTGAAAAAGAAACTTTTAATCAGGCAGCTTCTGGATTAGCATCTAGCCCGTTTAGAAAGAAGAGGGTGGTTATCATCGGTCAAAATGTATCCAATATATCTCTTTGGCTGAAAATATATATTTTTATGTTTTGCTCTGAGTAAAGTAACTTGATATTTCATCCAGATAATACGATCTGATGTAATTTAAAGTGATAAAAAATATGCATATAAATTATTTTATGTATAATGTAATAACTAGTTTATGTAACTTTCAGAAATTTAATAGGAGAAACTTGTTTTCGGTTAAGGAGCTAACATTTTTCATTTTACTATTTAAACTAAAAGTAAATTTGCAGTCAAAAGGGTATACCGAAGTTAAAAATACATTTTCCATAAATAAATAAAAAACTGCTATTTATTTTTATCAAGATGATTTGACCTGATATAATATAAAATGTTAAAAAAAAGAATATAATATATATAAATACTTAATATAGCAAACAGGAATTTAATATGTGGAACCTGAATTTCACGTTATTACTATTAACTAAAAACAAATTTAATAACAATTTAAAAACAGAAATCATTTTCAGTTAGAAAATAACAATTACTTGATAGCTCTGAAAACTTTTCGATTTAAAATTGTGTTAAAAACTTATTTTTCCCAAATACGGCTATAATTAGCTAAGCATAGCAATGTAAATTTAAAGTTACTGTTTTGACAATAATTTCCGTTTAGAATATATGTAAAAAGAATTCATAACATCTAAAAATATATAGTAGAATTCTTACGAAAAATCAGCATTAGTAGGCTCATATATATCAGCAAATTTACCAGTACATGACTTGCTAGCATTATGAAATGATGGCACTTAAAAAAATTAAATAATACATTTCTTATTAAGCTATAGCAAACAAATGCAATATAGCTATTTTTGCTTAGAAAATTGTAAGAGAATCACTCTTGAGTTTCCTTGCTTTTGGTTTCTATACTTAAAAAGAAAAGTGAAACATAAGTTTGTGATTAAAATATTTAAGAGCTTATATGTTTTCATAACTTCTAGTAGAAAAGAGAGTAAAAATTCTAATACATTTTTCAGTGTTGAATTAGAGAAAGGAATATTTACTTTTACTTTCATTTACAAAATAGCGAACAATTCTTTTTGTTTATTTTCTGCACTGCCATCTGGCAAAGAGAGAGAACCTTGTGAAAACATCTAATTGAGATCGTCTATCACAAATTACGTTTTGTAGTTTGGCAATAATTCACAAGAAATTTAATTTTGAAGTTGCTTTGAGGGAGAAAAAGGGAAAAGTTAAAACTTTTATTTTTCCCTTTTCCCCTTTCACGTACTGAAGTGAAGTCATTTATTTATAAATTTCCAGCAAAACTTGACACAGACATTTTGCAGAGTTCATTGGGGTGATCTGAGGAGAAATAAAAAGAGAAGCAAAAGAAAAAAAAAGCAACCTTATTACTAAACTCAACTTTGATAAGTGGCCCTTACCTGAACAAAGTAAATAAAAGCACAGAGAGAGAAAAAAAAATCGAAAGAAAAAATATTTATTCGGAACGCTTAGAAACCTTGCGAACGACTTCTCAAAAGAAATAGGTATAAGATTAAATTCATTTTTCAAAGGTGGCTACTCACTCTAGCGAGAACAATGTTTTCAACTCTTCGAACTGAAGTGAAAAGAAGTCGAGAGTGAGAAGGAGGTGGGTTTTGCCCTCCCTACCTACCAACCATCGCCATTTTTTTTTCCAGACAGAAAGATCTGGTACCCAATTTCCTGTCATCTTTTACCGAAGTCTTTACCAAAACTCTAGCAGTTTTCTGAGGAATCCGAAGACGGCAAAACTGGAGAGGGGGGGATTTGAAGTGAAATGAAATCAAAAGTTTGAGAAGAGAGTATTGAAGAAAACTTGCGTGTGATTATCATCAGAGACGGAAGAAGTTATGAAAACTTATTTCGAAAAAATAAAAGAGATTTATTTTTTTTATTTTTCTTCTTCGTCGCCTGCTCATCCTCAGCTTTAAGGAAGTTCTTTACTCATTAAGTACTTCTTAGATAGTTTGAAAACGGGAAAGTGCTTGTAGAGAGGAGGACTAGAAAAGCACCGAAACATTTTCAGCAATAGCAAAATACTGTGTAGATAATCCCAGACTCAATCATAATTTAGATTAGTTACATCTGAAAGTTATAAAAAAAAAAGCAGTTATGTAAAGCTCCAAGTATTAAATTTCTGGCAAAAATATTAGAAAATTCTTTCTGTTGTATACTACTTTCTTATAAATGAAATGGTAAAGAATTGAGTTTTTTTTCCCTTTTAAAAAAAAAAGTCATCAGCTTAAAGTTCATATAAAACCAGGCTAACTTGAAGTTAGGAGATAATAACACCGTGATGGTCAAAAATGGCGTATGAGGCATAAATGATCAGGTTTTTTTTTTTTTTTTTTGTTCCATGCACCAATTTTTTTAACAAACAAGCTCAAAATTCTTTGACAAACGCTTTTTTCTAACGGGAAAGCCACTAAGTCAAAATTTTGGAAAAGTCAAGTTAATGCCAGATCAGAGGATAAAGTTATGAAAACCTAAGAGTAAAAATAACGTGATTTTCAAGCCATTTTATCTGATGGTGTATAAAACATCGCATAGTGCAGAGGTGAACAAACTTTTGCTTGCTGTGTTCCAATTTTAGACTAACTACTTCATAATTTACTGACAAACGAGTCTTTCTTGTCGAAATTCAAGCTCTCAGCTTAAAATTTGAAAAAACCAAGCTAACATTCAAAGGATAAAGCAATGTGAACAACACTTTGAAGCCCAAAAATTACAGAATTTTCATAACTTTTTATTTGATACTTAATAAAACAGTGCATGATACAAGGAATGCCAACATTTCACATACCTTGCGACAATGCTTTAACGGATAAGATTAAAGAAGCTGTAAAGATCCAATGCTTTTTATACAGTCTTAAGAAAGTGTTTAGGAATTGATAAATAGAAATCCATTTTGCTTAAGAAAAAATCAACTTAATCACGTAGCTAGACTAATTAATTTATGGCAGTTTAATTAAGCACTTATCTACAATAGCAAAAAACGAGATGGTTGCTTCATTATGGTGAGCTATAGCTGAAGCCAGATAGCTTCTCTTTTTGAAGTAAAACTATGAAACTCAATTTCTTGAATTCTTCTGATTTGAATTAGCCTTAATGGATGCGAAGGATTAATAATTTGTCAGAGTAGGGCTAAAAGATTGAACATGCACCCTGAATCGTTAAAGATTTGATTAAGCAATGATTTAGAGTAAATGAAATAAAATCTTAAGAAGAACTATGATTTTCTGAAGTATCAGAACTGACTAGAGCACCACTCGTGATTATCCAAAACTCTTCGTTTGCAGTATATTCTACATTTTATCTTTCCCTATTTTAAGAAATAAAATATGATTTTATGCTTATTTTTAGTTGCTATGCAGTTCATATTTTCATCACACATTTACCTCCAAAACGTAAGCACTTTTATGATGCAAAGTTTAGGAGAACAATCATTCTCGTTAAAGTTCTAAAAGATTTTGCGAGTAAAATCAAATAGCATATTTTGAAATATCATTACAGCTTTAATTAAAAATGCAAATTTGTATCCATGCCAATTTTTTCAAGCTAAAATCTTCCCTCAACAGTTTGCTATAGCCAAGGGAACTATGGAGCTTTCAGTTCCACAATTTCGAGACAAACGGCATAATGCTGCCATTTGTACAGCATTGCGCACTTTAGCACCCTTAATTCTCAGAAGAGCTCATACCTATCGATCTGAAGTTGTTTAGACTCCAAGCCATCACCGGGTATAGAACCCTGGTTCAGTGATAACTCAGAGAAATTTTTCGGTTGAGGCTCATACCAAATCCGTAGTAGTTATTCATAGACAGATAAAGTTTAAGATCTGTAGGCAATGGTTTTGTGGTCAGGGGAAAGTATCTCTATTTCCGGAAGTATCTATCATTTCCATCAAAAATGTCTTAATGTTGATACCTCAAGTTTTTTAAATGAGAAGAGACTTTGCTCTCATTGAATTTCCATAATAAAAGCGATTAACTTCTGCAATCTATTTTGAAAATTACGATGAGGATTCATTTCGTTACACTTTCCTATTTCGTGCCATAACTCAATTTCTAAAATTTTATTTCGAAAAAATGCGAATTTTACTGCCAAATTCTAAATTAGAATAACCTCAAATGTTGGTATTAAGCAAATATACTAAAACTTCATAAACTGCAACTCTAAGCTGATTTAAAGTAACTTTATGATCATTATTACACTCGAAAGTCATCCCTTCGGTCATTTTAAAGTTCATTCTGCAAAAAAATAATGTCATTAAACAGTTCTGGTGAATCTCAAAATACTTATGACATTTTTCCTACCACCAACGGTGGTTTCAGCTTTTAAAATAATTTAAAGAAAATCACCAAGGAGCTCTTAAAGGAGCTGTCACAGGGAATTTATTCTTTTTCGTGGGGTACAAAAAAGAAACGTTTTTACTAAGTAACAAGCTCTGAAGGAACTCGAAAAGGGTTCCATCTTCGCTTCACTCTACACTTTGTTCTCATTTAATCTAATCTACTAAAATTTTCTTTGAAGGAACCATCAAGACCCATTTAGTGTCAGTGAGGCTTGGCAACAAAATAAGGTGTAGGGCAAGAAGATAGGGAAAAGGCTTTTCAAGTTGCCTTCTTTTTTTGCCGCCAACCTCTTCTTTGGCGTAATGTGGAAAGACTTGTTTAGTACCTAAATTAAGAGCTCTGGTTTTTAATTAGTTTTGTTTTAAGTGTCTAGTGTGAGTCTTAACCCCTCGCCAAAAGCAAGTAATGAAGTCTGTAATTATTTCGTTGGTCCACTTTTACGAGAAAGTCGTTCTTTTCCTTAAAAAGGGCAAAAGTGGGAAAGAGAGAGGGAAAAAAAGGGACTTAGACGACAGCACATTCTGTTTTAAGTGATTTTAGACCCATGTTCGAAGTACGTGTAAAGTTCGAGTAAGTGAAGTTGCTTTTAGTTTTTCCTGAATTAGTATTCTGATGTGTTTGTCTGCGACTTTGCAAATGAAGACTTCAGTATGCTAATGGATTAATTTGTAAAAGTAAAAGGAACTAGAAGAGCTGTTTGAATATGAAAGTTTCACGCGTGTCTCCTTAATTTATAATTCCAGCGATTTGCCACAGTGTGAGAATAAGCAGGGTTATGTCTTTTTATAATATTCAACTTTCAATATTTTTGTTATTTGCAGATAAGGAAAAGTATAAGTTCATCTTTTTTTTTTTGACGTCAAGCATTCATATAAATAAGTCGTCAAGCGTTCATGCACAGTTCCTCAAGCAAATAGTAATATAATTAAACTAAAAACGGTTATGCATTACAGCATATGAATTACCGTTCTTAAACAAAATGCATAGCAATTTTAATAATTTCTGCTATATACAATCTGCGACTCCGAATTCGACTTCTTACCCTATGACGCAGAATTTTTATTAAACATTTTTTTTACTGTTCTTATTATTCTATGTTAATTTACCTCAAAACAAAGGGACAATATTATATTTAGCATTTTAATAATTTATTGCTATGAAGTACAGCACAGACACCAGCGTTTTTTTCTGCATTAAAGGTAAAATCTTCCAAACATGGCTCACTTCCAAAAATAATTTTTTAAAATTTACGCTAATTTGCCGTTATTTAGGTCTAAGAGAAACAGTTATTTATCAATGAAATTTTCTTAATTTATAAAATCATTAATTGATACATTTTTACCCTGAAAATGAATGGGAAAAAATGTTTTTTACTTTACTTTTTTATTTTTCATATTTAAGTACAAATATTATTCCAATAATCTAATCGATTTTTTAGTAACTATTAGACTGTTTTTATAATTAAAAGCAACATAAAATATTTTTGGTTGTAATTAGAGCATCAGAAAAAAATATATGAAACAGACATCGGTCTATCAACTGCGTCAAAGGTTTATATAAGTTTATGTCTAATTTTGCATATATAAAGCACTTTTGTATTTATATTCTGTTAAATATTCAACAAGATATTTGAATTAATTTTTTTAATTGAGCAGCATTTTGATTATATATTTTTTCATAAATATTTTGTACTATTTTTTAAATGTTTATAATATAGCTCATTTTAAACGAACAATCTTTCAAGAGATTTTACAATAAAATTTAGATACGTCACGTCATTTTAATTGAGTTTTTGCTAAGCATTCTATAATTGAATGTTAAAAAAGTTGTTTTTGAGATTTCTGGTCTCAAAGTCTCTACAATTGTGGGTGACAGTTGTCAAAAATTGTCACATGCAGAAACTTTGAAACTTTTCCAGAATGTTCAAAACAAAGAAATATTGCAAAGTTCTTCTCAATGGGCTGTAAATTTTACTGTGAATTTTAGTGAATTTTTCGTAATTACAAACATAGTACCAGTAATGGTCGGAATATTAGATGAATTAGAAATATTCCATTGATTGATTACGTTCTTAAGTAAACTTATCTTTTTTAAAAATACAAAATACATACATCTTTAAATGAGTTCATAAACTCAAAATTGACAAAACTGATAGAATCATGTTACACATTAAAATCGCTACTTTTAAAAATATTTCATTTCTTATTTATAAAAAATTAGTTTTATTTATTTGAAATAAATTTGAATCTCATTTTAGTTAGTCGTTTGAGAGTGCATAATTTAGGAGTTCCGCTTAAAGATTTTTTAAAAATCAAAGCACTTAAGGAAATTAGAATGAAAGATAATGGATTATGTAATTTAAAAATAACGATAACATTTAATCAATAACTATAGAAAAAAAAGGAAAGAATGAAAGTGAAACATCATTAAATTAAAAAAATAATATTAAGAAGATAGGAATGGGGAATGGTTTTATTAAAAGCAATAGAAGAAAATACTGGAAATTTGATAAATTTAGTTCAGATTTTTTTTAATTCATTTTTATAAAGGAAATTAGAACTTAGTAGTAAATTCAGAGAAATTTCTCTTGACACACAGCTTTAGTTAACGTAGCGAAACTAAATCATATCACTCCATTTGCTGAATTAAACTATTCTCAAATCTTATATTAGACTTCAAGTCGAGTCTGCTAAATAATAAATATTGGGAAATTTTGAATGAAAAAAGAAGTAATGAAAATTTCATTTTATACATTTCGTCATTCTATATTTACTAATCAGAGTCAAACAGCTTGTATATGAAGAATAAATTATTAACAAAATTAGAGAAAATCTGAATAATTTCAATTGAAAATTCGAATCAGAAAAAAAATTTAAAAATCTTTCACAGTTTTCATTCCAAAGAGAAAAAAAAAGCATACAATTAATATATAATTTACATTCAACCACGCATTCATAAAACTACTTCAATATCCCTTAATAAGTTGCCAACTTTACAAGCGCGACCAAACTGTATAGAGTTTGTCAAACAGAAACTTAGTTTCCTTACTAGAACTAAAGGTGAAGTAGAACGCTTGAAGCAAAAAAAACTTGAACTATTTTTTCAGGTTTGGATCCTTACCTCCTTTGCTGAAAGCCTTTATACCGTTACCTTAAAATAGTTCGGTCAGACCCCTAAAAAATAAAACCGGACTGCACATTAGCCAATTTATAAAAAATAAAATACATCTTAAAATGCACTTCATTAAAAAAATCACATTACCTCTCTTTCTTCCACACATTAATTAAATGTATAAATATTTAAGCAATGTTGTTTCTTTTTACAAATGTTTATAATAAAAGTTGGTTTATGCTCATACTTGGCCACATTTTAGGTAATTTAAGCAGACTAGCTTTTTAAAAAATGTATGGAAGGTTTTTGTTGCAAAAGGCGGTATATGAACACGAAAAGCTGAGGCCATGTATTGACACAAAAGTGCATATACAGAGAAGCATTTGCACCAATCATTTCGATTGCAATATACATCTTGAGTCGATATATGCTTGTACATTTGTGAAATACAAGAACTTATGAAAAGTGTGGAACTTAGACTATCTTCATTAAAAGAAGCTAGCAAATTCGCAATTGGTGCGTTATAAAATCCTACGATCCTCAAATTCATTTGGACTGATTTAAAATCTCTTGGAAAATTGCCAACTATTAGCCTTACAAACGTGAACCCGTAGTATAAAGTTTGTTTAACTCTCTCTTTGTCTGGCATTAAACTTGAAATAAGGTGGAATGAATGGAAATTAAAATGTGACCCAGTTCGATAGATGTGAGCATGACAAAACCGCCCAATATGGAGAGGAAAATATGCACTATACATTTCCACCTTACTTATTCAATGGTGTCATTTATTGTATTAGTTGTCGATTCCATTTGTTCGTAAAATGCAAATAACTCAGTTTTTGTTTTGTTTTGCAGGGAGCATCATCTAGCCTTGTTGTGAAATTCGCCGACACAGAGAAAGAAAGACAAATGAGGAGAATGCAGCAAATGACGGGGAATATGGGTGGCCTACTTAATCCATTCATTTTCAACCAGTTTGGTGCTTATGGTGCATACGCACAGGTAGATCTTAATGTATGTGTGCTCACACGTTCTGTGTCTTCTTTCCCTTTTATTCTCTATTGCTATTTCACTACCCTCATTTTTCCATTGCTATGTTAAATTTATATTGCACGTATTTGTATTATCTTCCGATAACAGTGCCTTATCTATGTAACTCCGAGATGTAAAGACATCGATTCGCGATCGCATCCCTGAAATGCTCCAACTGGGAAGAAGAACGGTTCCATGTATAGAGCCTCCCCCTTCCCTCCCCTCCTCTGCTCAGATGTATGGGAGTGTATTTTATTTTTATTTTGTAACCATCGTTGAACAGCTGACCCAATTTTTGGGTTTACGACTACTAAGATTCAACTCCGTAGACTTGTAATTTTGAACCCAATCCAGAAGACAAGGGAACTCTTGGATCAAGATTTCGGAGAAATTTGCCTTCGTTGAAGACTTTTTGATGGAACTTACCCGCATTTGCGTTACATGAAGTGTAAACCCACGAAAACCTCCCATGGTAAGCCTGATGGCAAGGGAACTCTGATCTATGATCCATGTACCACTGAGGATATTTTACGTCAGCACTGTGGTCAGTACAAGCCGGATGAGGGTTCGCATCGACCAGCCATAGCTGGGATTCAAACCCAGTTCACCTCATTGGAAGGCGATTACTCTGTCCCCTGAGCCATCACGGGAATGTATATTTTTTCGCATTTAGATTATCAAAAATATATTTTAAAATTTCCATGATGCTTAAATTAAGCACTACGTTTAATGCAGTTTTGAGTTCCAAATAGTGACCACGCTTAACCCAGAAGAACATTTGGACCCACTCCTTAACGAACATTTAGACACGCCGGGGTCATGGAAGGACCCAAAATCAAATTCATTAAATAAGCTGCTAAAATACGTTATAATCTTTATTGCAAATCTAACACTTTTGAGTCTTAGACTCAGAATATGTATTTCTTTAACTATTTGAATCTTTTTACCTTTCTTTTAGCAATAAAATTGATTGAAACATGATAATATTTACTTCCCTGATAATTAATGTATAAATTATTACTCGATTTAATTGTTTTAATGCAAACTTGACTGTATATATGTAGAAATATTTTTTTTATCGGAGACTATAGCCACACGCAGAGATTATGTGTACCTTGGGGGGGCGGAACAATTGGGCTCAGTTCGTTAGTTCCAGTAGTTCTCGACTTCTCCAGAATTAGTGGAACCCTCTAATAAAAATTTCCTTTTCAGGAAGTTTTTAATTTCTATATTTGAGAGGTTCCATAAGAAAACTGTTAAATAGTTGAAACTGACAGTTCATGATTCAAACATGAATTAACAGCACGTTTTCCAGTGTTAATCACTAATAAGTGACATAGCCAAAGTCTGAATTTCATGCACAATTAGGTAACAGTTGGGTCACCGGTTTTTATGCGCAGTTATTGTTAGATAGCAAAGCAGTTCCTGTGCTTCTTGCAGAAAATTTTTATGAACATTGTAAACAAATAGAAATCACTGTAATTGGGAATAAAAAATAACCCACTGAACTTGTCAGCCATGAGAAATGAAATAATTTGTAGAATAAATTGGAAAGACGTGCGGGATCAGTCCCCGCGCATCTGATAAAAACATAACAGTAACTGATAAAACGTTTATTGGGGGTGAGAAAATGATCGAAATTCCTTTAAATTAAGGAAGATAATGATGGAAAACTCAGCTACTAATAAAAAGGGATAAACAGGTGAATAGTTGTTTAGGAATCAAAACTTATCGAATGCATGAGGATCATAAAATGATCCCGCTTGCCCTTCCGAGTTAAAAAAAAAAAAAAAATATTGGTTTGAAACCAAAAAAAAAAAAACTAGCGTATTTCCTATTCCTATTCCTATGGCTATCCACACGCAGTACATGGCAGTTCTGCGATGTATCACCAAAATCCCATTTCGATTGCCAAACTGTTGATTGGCTGGCTAGAATAAATTACGTGATCAGGAAAATGATACACCTGCATAAATGTTTGCTTTACTCACATTTCAGATATTTTGCATTTATAAGAAATGTTATAAAATGAATGAAGTATAAAATTTTCAAATCAATGTAAATTCGCTTAAAAATTTAAAATGATAAAAATTTTCTGAATTAGAAACTCATATCTCATATATTTTGCACTTATAATAAAGGTTATGAAATGAATATGAAAAATAAAAAAAATTTAAATTCAATATTTACATTTAATATTAAAAACTATAGACTTAATATTATATCATGTTTTAAAATTTAAAGCAATAAAATTAAAACTAAATTAGAAACTTACATATTCTAATATTTTGCACTTATTACAATGCCACATTTTCAGCTCTAACTCGAGAAACAAAATTTCTAACTACACAATTCTCAAAACTTTATAGTCGAAAGGAAAATATATCAAAGGGAAAATTAAATTATTTTTCCCCATCCTCTTTCAAATTTAGTGAATAGTAATAACATTCTTATTAAATAACACTGGATTTTCCTTTGCCTCAGCTCCTACTATTATAACGTAAAAGATCCCGAGATATGAAATCCAGAGAAATTTTATCCCGGAGTTTTAATTAACATATCCAAACAAAATAGAAAACGGTACACGTTTTAAGGAAAGAGATTTCAGTTGGATAGGACATAACATTAAAAGCAATCACAGTTCATTGTTGCGAAAAGAGGGGGGTTGAAAAGGGGGGAAATTGTTCCATTTTGGTAGTGGCGTGCGAGAAGATACCAAAGTGATTCCATAATAAAAATAAACAGAAGATAGTGGGGCTAATTTCACTGCAGGATTGTGGGAATTAAACAGGTAAAGCGGGGAAAAGTAAAAACTTACTTTTCAGAATACATTTTTAAACACGACCCCCCTCTTCTACTCTTTTAGATTAAAAGATAGAGTTTTAATTAAATCCTTGCTTGCTTCGAGAAAGCAACAGGCAAGATTAGAAAGAGCAGAACTTTGATTCTAATTTAGAAGGATGTGTTACAAAGAGAAATAGTTTCGGGAAAATAAATTATCTTGGGTAAACGCGTTTTAAATTAAGGTTGCAAAAACGATCTATTTTAAAATGTTAAGCATACATACCTTTTATTTTGTTGTTTTTAAGGAGGTACTACTTATTTGTTGAATCTTTTTCAGAATTAAGTATTCGAAAGGAGAATAATAATTTTAGCATTAAGGTTTTCGGGTGGCTTTTTAATAATTTTAAAAAGTTTTAATTTAATTTTCTGCAACTTTTTGACTTGTGGGTGCATAAAAGTCCTTCTAACATAAAAGTGGTGCGTATTTCTTAGATATGCTATTTTAAAATGCAAAGTTTCAAAAGAAGTAAATCGTAAATACCCTAAAAATGAATAAAATCTTCAGAATTGAGGTCTTTCATAGCTTTCTAATAACTTTAAAAAGAAGTTTTAACTTAATTTTCGACGTATAATAATTTCATTTGACTCTTAACGTTTCATTTGACTTCTTAACGACGTTTTCATTTGACTCTTAAATAATTTTGCAAAAAATTTTTTTTTTAATTTTCTGTTACATTTTAACCTATAGGTATTAACCTATAGGTATAGACCTTTCATGCTAAGGTCGTGCGTAAGTATTTCCTAGATGCGCTATTGTACAATGTGATGTTTAAAAAGAAACAAATGATAAACTCTCTAAAAGCGATTAAAAATTTTGCGTTGAAGCTTGCTTACGTATTTTTAATAATTTAAAAAACCAGTTTAAGTTAAATTTTCTGAGAACAATAACTTTAGTATTGAGATTCTCTTAAATATTTTTAATAATTTCAAAATAATAACATTATTGAGATACACTACTTAAAGATTTTTAATAATTTTGAAAACCAGTTTTATTTTAATTTTACTGTCGCTCCATCCTAAAGGCCATGCCACAACTTGAAATTTCATGGGAATTTTTTAGATGAGCTTTGGTATAATGCGACTTTTTAAAAGTGAAAATATCAAAATTATGTTGTAATTAGCTTAAGATTAATAATTACAATTACATTAAATATGTTTAACTTAAAGAAACAACACAAACATTATTAAAGCCACAATAAAATTATTAAAGAAAAAGAAGTGCATTAAATAGTCGATATTTAGACTAATAAGCTACCGACAGTTAAAATTTCAGAATGCAAAAAAATAATATGGAAATAAAAAATATATTGGTAATTAGATATATAAAGAAAGAAAGAATTATGAAGGTCAAATGTGTTTAAATTGCACCAAACATATTAATTTTTTGAAAAATCAACTCCATGAACTTCAGAGGACAACTGAAAGTACACGGAGAAAAACATTTTCGTAAAATTACCTCAATGACATGAAACTGTATTTTATTCATAATTATACCAAAATCATTACCAAAGCTCTCCAGTAAAAATTGCCAAGATTTTTGGTTGTTTCCATAGAGCAAAATCATGGTAAATTTTACCATATGCTAGTATTTTTGAAGATATTTTTTTCGTTGTGTAGATTAAAATAAGTTGTAAGACTATTCTAAGACTGGTTTTCCCTCCACCACCGATTTAAAAATACTTAAAGTAATTAATGTATGTTTCACATACACGCTCCTGTTTGGTTTTAAACGCCTGCTTGGTTTCTTGTGGTTAAAACTCTTTTTGGTTTTTGTTTGGCTGAAGCTGGCTGTAACCACTTGTATACAGGCTTGCTTATTACCTAAATATAATCTGAACTCTAGTGACCCGATAGGGCAAGCTTTCGAACAAAAACAAACAATTCGTTCTCTGGATTTCGGTGTTTGTCAGGTAACGCATTAAATTTTGACTTTAAAAAACGTATCTCAGTTGCCTAGGCAAGGAAAGAATAAGACAAAACATATTTTTGGTATTTAACTTGAATGGGATTTTGGTGCAGCGCAGTGCCGTGGTTTTACTGTATTCTTTTGATTACTCGTGGTTAAGTTAATTGACTGGATGATGTAATGAATGTTTATCATTCACAGTCTTGAAATGGCACCTTTTGTGCCAAAACAACTATATTTCCTACTTCATCGACCATTTCTTAAAAAATTTTGTTAGACAGGTCAACAAAAAGCAGCAACACCAAAAGCGTCGGTTGACTAGTGATAAATATATTCCTTTAATATTTTTTGTTCAAAATTAAAATATTTAAAACAGCTCAACAGACTGCTACAACCAATAGCTGAATTTTCCTGTTTAAATACATTGATTTGTCGATGGTTTATTTTTTAAAGAAAAATTAATAACCTAATTTTCCAATTCCTTAAAGACTATTAAATTACTATTGATATGTTTTTACGAAAATAATAATAAAAATTAATCTTTCTCTTTTCTAAATCAAATTATTTTTTGCACTTAATATCAAAATCATGAGCGATTACTATAGTTTCAATCAGTTATATAATTTTTAAACGTAAATTCAAATTTACAATTTGAAACTTTCAGATTGCAAATACACGATTATACTTTGTTTAAAAATTTAAAAATCGCATTGTTCCAGCAATATAAAAACTGTTTATATTTCCTTATAACGATACTTTTAGGAACTGTATTATTTTTCACGTTTAATACTAAACGTATGAAGGAAAACCGTTAAATGATGATGCAAACCACATTTAAAATTATCCTTTCAAAAATATTAAAGTGTCAACAAAGCAAAAACAATTGATATTTCCTTATACTAATATTGAAAAAAACTTATATTCCTCTATTTTAATGGAAATTATTTTTTCATTTAATATCAAAACTATAAACGTAAACTATTGAACGATGATTCAAACCTTAAATCAACTTAAAAATAATTCTTTTGCTGTCAAAACCAGGCATCTCCAAAAAGCATTATTAACACCAAATATCTTTTTAACCCCTTCCACATTATTTACAAACAATCCACAAGCTGTTCCAAGACCGAAACTTACCAATGTAAATGAAAGGGGGCAATCCTTTCGAAAATATGCGCTTATTTTTCATCAGGACAGTGCATTATTTATCAAACAAAAGATGAAAGACGAGGAAAAAATTGCCCCCTTTTCCCCTATCTGGCCAAAGCAGTTCCGCCATTTTTTCCCCCTTTTCCAGCCTAAATTGCATAAACCTAAAGGGAAAATTTTTATTTCCTTTTATACAATACAGTGTCAAGAACAACATAAATTATCAGACTCATCGCCAAAGAAGCTTATGCCGGCTCCTTCTATTTATTTTTTCCCCATTTTCTTTGGACTTTTATGTGTTGGTAATAATATGAAAACTAAAACGTCTTCTTTTTTGATTAATAACAGCCATGGCGTGAACTTCAATGGCTTTGGCGAAAATAACTATTCTTTGTGATAAACGGTGTGCATGCAGAGGAGGAGGGGTATGGCTATTTTTTTTTTAAAAAATAACCCTCTGTATTGTTCTTTTGTATTAGAAAAACGAGCACTTATACTTCATTGATAGTGTTAAAAGCCCGGATTAAATTGTGATTACAAAGAAAATATGTAATGATGCCTTTTATGAAGCGACATTGGGGAAAAAATTACAGCTCTTTCAAAAATATCCCTCTGGATTTCGGCTGTTATGATACTAAAGTATTTATGTTTCCAAGCAAATTAATTGTTCGTCATTACTTTGAATGCATGCCATTCGTTTCTGGTAGTCTGTTTAAAACTTATTTCCTTTTTTTTTCTCAAAATTCATTCATGTGATGATTGATTTAATAATTTGATTGGATTCATTGCAATAAAAACTTTCTGTCCAATGTTTTACTAATGAAGTATTTATAGTTTCCTCAGCATGTTCTGTTTTTCTAAATTATATGTGTTTTCATTATAATTTAGAATGCAGAATATTTATTATTATTCATTGCTTTTTAAATTATATATGTTTCTATTATATACATTGTCATATTTTATTAATGAAGTCGTTGTAGTTCCATTAACATGTTCTGCTTTTCTAAATTATATATGTTTTCATGTTCGATTAAAAAAAAATTTATTTTCGTTTTTTTTATATTTTTTGAAACAGTTCTGTGTATTTTATAATAATTTTAGGCAGATTGTATTGTATGCTGAAAATAAATTTTCGTTAGAAATGAAGAAAGGACCCTGCACAAATCTTATGGAAATTAATTTTCAGTCAAATTAGCTAAAAATTCGACAGATGTTGTAGTTGAATGTTGTAGTCAGCGTTCGTCGTGATACTACCATTTTCATTACCTAATCTAACTATCAATGTTTTTTTTTCAATTTAACTATTTTTTTAATTTTATCGGTTAATGCTACCGTGACGGAATTAAAGAATTGAGAACTACTATTTATAACTTAAACTTTGTATCTCGGAAATGAGTAGCTAGCATTACTTTTTTGCATCCACCAATACTGCGCGCTTGAAACACCTTTCACCAGAGTGATCGTTGTTCATTTTTCTTATGTTTAAGGATCCGTAACTTGGACATTATCCATTTTTGGACTTAGTGTCAACAAGAGCTTTTGATCAGAATATTTTGAAAAATAACATATTAAATTTTCAGCCAATTTGACAGAAAATTGATTTCCAAAAGATTTATATGGGGTCTGTTTATCTGTATTGTATGTATGTTGTTACTTCAGTTCAGTGCTTTATGTATGCTGTTTTTTTTTTTTTTTCAGTTCATGCAACAGCAAGCAGCCCTCATGGCCGCAGCGGCACAAGGGGGTTACGTGAATCCGATGGCAGCATTGGCCATTGCGCAGTTGCCTCAAATGACGACGGTCCCTAACGGACTAGCAAACCCTGCCATAACCCCAACCTCAGGTAAGTGATTAAATCTCTTCCTTTGAGTAAAAATATCCGAAGACTCTCCACTTAACTCTACTAAGACATTCTTTCTCAGTTGCATAGAACATTTAACACTAACTAGTGATGACAGTTTTTAAATACTAAATTGTTAGTACAAATTAAAACACAACCATTTCGTTTTATTTTTAGAAACAGGTTTGCTTTTCTTATGTTTCTTATGAATGTATCCAAGATGTGTAGTCAGACTTCTAAAGCAAACTCTGCATTTTAGATCTCGAGATTTTACATTGAAAAGCTTTTAATCTTTATCAAGTTGGTTTCAAACATTTGTTAGTAGTTGTTGTTGCAAATTAAGCTTATACCATTCAGTAAAAGTACGTTGGGGTTACTATAAATTACTACCATAAATGGAAAGTGATTAACCCTATCTCATCCTTTAGATCAGCACTAACACTTTAATTTAAAATACCCAAAGACTTTCTACTTCACTCTTCTAAAGCATTCTTTTTCTGTTGCATAAGCATTTGACACTATTTTGATGTTACACTAGTCATGAAATTTTTTTTAATTCTAAAATGTTTGTGCACATTATAACCCTACTTTTTTGCGATAGGTTTATTTTTCTTTTGTTTCTTATAAATATATTCAAGATTTAGTTTAGATTCTAAATCTAGATTAGTCAGACTAAAGTTTTTTTTTTAAAAAGCAAACTCTGCTCTTTAGATCTCGTTCTTTTACGTTGAAAAGCTTTAAGTCTTTGTCAAGTTGGTTTCAAACATTTGTATTTTAGTAGTTGATGCCAATTAAACTAGTTCCATTCAGTAACGATACGTTCGGATTATCATAAATTAGTACCAATTATATATTGAACTTAGGTTTTGATCACTTGGTATTAAATAGTTTTACTAATAAATTGGTTCACTCCATTTACTAGTAAGTACTACATTTACTAGTAAATTGGTTTACTCGTTAACTTTAAAAAAACACATCCGTCGCAAAACCTGTATTTTGTATTCAGTCTAAATTTTGAGTAGTTTAAAGTTCTGAAAAGTTTTTTGTTAAAAGTTTTTTCTCATTTAATATCAAAATTATCTATGCAAACTAATGAACAATCATTTAAACCTTGAATCAACTTTAAAATAATTTTTTACTGTCAAACCAGGCATCTCCGAAAAGCATTATTAACCAATCCGCATTGTTTACAAACAATCCACAAGCGATATAAACGGAAGGGAGCAATCCTTTCGAAAATGTGCGTGTATTTTTTATCTGGACAGTACAACATTTGTGCAGCACAGTGGTTTCAAGCACTTGTATGTTAGTACTTATTGCAAATAAAGCTTATACCACTCAGTAACGACGCGTTGGGGTTAATATAAATTATGACCATAAATGGAAATAATGAAAATAATTGAGCTTATGTGCGATCAGTTGGTATTAAATAGATTATATTTACAAACAAATTGATTTACTCGTTGACTTTCAAAAAAGAGTACTAGTCCCGAAACCTGTGTTTGTATATAGTTTAAATTTTGGGTAGTTTAAAGTTTTATTTTTTACTTAAAGTTTCACATTTCTATTATATTCATAAGATTTTTAAGAAATTTAATTAAAATTTCTTATTCTTCAAAAATATTTATAATATCTATGTTAAATAGGAAATTTTCAATGATAATGCTTTTGTAGCGACTAGATTGTTTATTTATAGTAAGGAATTGAAAGCACGATTAGAGAAACTAAAATTGAGAATAACTTGCATTACTGAATTTACATTGAGTTTTTATAGATTTCGAAATATTTTAATCTTCTTTACACCAATTTACTATTATAACTTAGAATTATACAAATTTAAAAACATTAAAGAAAATGTTTATTTTTTAAGCTAAAAAATTATAATCCCTGTAGCCCTTAAAACTTTTATCAGTACTTTTTTCTGAAGAAAAAAGAGAAGGAGCTTTATCCAACATAAATATAAGAATTATTTAGCGAAATTATTTTTAAAAAAATAAACATTTATTTCTGAAGTTTCAAAAAAGATCCTGCTTGCCGATCTCAAAGTCATATTCATTATAAATAACTTTTAGTATTCAAATAACAACTGTCCTTAAAAAATAATTTCTTTAACGATATGTGTTACGGCTTCTCTCCCAGAAATAAGCTCCCCTCTGCGAAACATTAATCATTTTCCTGAAACTTGAACCTTCCATCTTCAATGAAGACTGGAAGATAAGAACGCATCCTTCTTCCAGAAATAGAAGACTTTTCCTCGTCATCTATCTGAATCCAGCAGAAGACAGGTCTAAATGAAAGCTATTTTTTTCCACCAAACTGCTTCGTCTGGCGTGTCCAATTGCAAGCCCAACGTAGCCAAGAGAAGAAAAAACAATGTTGTAGCTTAAGAAATCCTTTCCCGTTTATTCAACTAATGACCCAAATGATTCGCCAAGATGCCAAGAATAATGATCGTGCATTGGAATTGCAAGATCTCCTGTTACCATCAAGGCATTAAGGTAAAGATATGGTGATTGCTTCCCATCTTTTGTAACCCTCTAGGCATGATGGGATATATTTGGAAAAAGGTCATAGCAAGGAGACGAAGCATTATAATGTCCCCATGTAAGATTTGGGCTCAGGTTGTCCTTACGAAGAACTTATTTTTCTTTGCCAATGACTAAAATCTGATACTGCCTATTTTTGGCATGAAATTCTTTCTTATTTGGGATGATGCCTTACTTATGGAAACTTATTAGCTTATGTCCTATTTGAAATATAGTCCTATTTCAAGCTGTTGTACGAATTCCATGCAACGTGCAAAACAACAAGAAGAATAGAATAAATAAGGAAAGTCTCTCGAATCTGTTGTGAAGGCAGTATTAATACTTTGTAAACGCTATATTTTACACTTAGTTTGAAACAGAACTATCTCTAGAAATGACAGGGCTATTTCTCACAGCATTTAATATATTTTAATAAATCTAGATCTTCTCCAAACTTAGACTAAAAAAAATTACCAGATGTTCTATTATGTCCTATTTGAAATGCAGTCCTATTTCAGGTTATTGCGGAAATTCTATACTTCGAGCAACAAAAAAAAACAATACAAATAAAATAAACCAGGACAGTCTGTCATAAATGTTGTGAAGGCAATATATATATAGTGAACGTTATATTTAACACTTAGTTTGCAGCAAAACTAGCTCTTATAAAGGCGTATATTTAATGCATTTTAATAAACCTAGATCTTCTCTGAACTAGGACCAATTAAATTAAGTTAAGAACAGTTTATTTTTCTAACGAAAAATTTATTACGAAGTGAGACAGTTTGAATGTGCTTTTACTGTACTTCTGTTTCTAAAAACCAATTAAAAAAGAAAGTATAGTTTAAGTTTAAGAAGTTAAAGATGATAAGAGGTTAGATTTTTCACAGAAAAGTTATAAACTTAGGAATCTAAGTACCTTGTTAAAATAATTTAAAATTTCGAACTTTTTCATAAATTGAAACAACCTTTAAAAAATTTCTCAAGATTGATGCAGAAGCAGCAATTTTTATTCAATGGAATTATATTTAAATGCGCACTAAATGTATGTGTGCGATTGATTAATATACTGTAACTAAAACACGCTAGCCAATTGCCTAAAAATCCAAAAGTTAGATTTAATTTTTTTTATCTATCGAAACCGTGCAATCTTTCAGCCAAATTAAAACTAAAAAGTAAAATTTTAGTAATTATTTTTTTAATTTAAAGTTGCTTTAAATTATAAACTTGAATTTATAATTATACACGCACTGTAGCTTTCAAAAATCAGATTAAAACATTGAATTATATGATATTAAGCAATAGATCTCTTCAAGATTAATGAACTTAATAGGAAAACATGATAAACGTTTATTGAAATCTGTCTTACTCGTTGATTTGTCTGTACTATACTTACACCACTATCAACCACATGTTGTACCAATAAAACTAATAGGAATTATATACTTAGAACGCAATTTTAAAATCTGGAGTATTGAGTGAATAAAAGTATTAATTAACATTTATCTTCCACTAAGTCCTTTAATAAGCAATTTCTTTGAATTTGCACTATAATGCAGTAAATATTTGTTATTATTTGAAATCAAATAACAATTATATTTGCTATAAATGTAGTAAAGCTTTAAAATAAAAAACAATACTTTTGAAAAAGTTTCTCTCTTTTACAAGATCATATTGTTTATTTTTACATTTTAACTACTGATATGAAAATAATAAAACTAAAAATAGACATTTATTTTCCGCTTGCCATGAAAAAATTACAGTGACGTAATGCAAGGATACAAAACTCTTCACACTTCTTCGTCCGAATTTTTACTTTTTAAAATTTTATTAGTTAAAAAAATTAGTTGAAAATTAGTTTTATTAGCTTTTTCAATTTTTTTAGTTTAAAAAATGAATTTGCATAGAATCCTAACTGCTACATATGTTTAAGAGTAACAGTTCGAAAATTTATTTAACTTAATCCTAAAACCTAAAAGGTTCTAATTGAGTTTAACAGGTTAAGGCTTAACTAAGTTCCACTGTGACGTTTACTGTAATGTATTAACTTTTTAAAAGAAAAAAACTTTAGTACCAAAACTCTTATCCCATATTTATTTGACTACAACTGCTTTACATTCTGAAACACATCCATAAAATAATTATTCAATATATATATTATTGCTTGATTAAAAAAAATCGTGATTACAATTGCAAACGTATAGAAATAAAATTGAATTTTAAGCAGTAGGCAATAAAGATATCTTGAAACAAAACATGTTTTAAATGTCGAGAAATAAATATCTATTAATAAAATTAACTTCGAAAAATGATATAACGGGCGTGCCATAAAATCTTCTGACCATTTGTGTGGACAATATATATTATTGCTTGATTAAAAAATCGTGATTATAATTGCAAACGTATAAAAAAAAATTTGAATTTTAAGCAGTAGGCAATAAAGATATCTTGAAACAAAACATGTTTTAAATGTCTAGAAATAAATATCTATTAATAAGCTTAACTTCGAAAAACGATATAACGGGCGTGCCATAAAAGCTTCTGACCATTTGCGTGGACAATATATATTATTGCTTGATTAAAAAATCGTGATTATAATTGCAAACGTATAAAAAATAAAATTTAATTTTAAGCAGTAGGCACTAAAGATATCTTGAAACAAAACATGTTTCAAATGTCTGGAAATAAATATCTATTAATTAGCTTAACTTCGAAAAATGATATATCGGCTCTAACCATTTTTGTGGACAATATATATTATTGCTTGATTAGAGAATCGTGATTATAATTCCAAACGTATAAAAATAAAATTGAATTTTAAGCAGCAATAAAGATATCTAGAACCAAAACATGTTTTAAATGTCTAGAAATAAATATCTATTAATAAGCTTAACTTCGAAAAATGATATAACGGGCGTGCCATAAAAGCTTCTGACCATTTGTGTGGACATTAAAGCCAGAGGAAGATATCAGCAGAGGGAGTAAACTTCCCGTTTATCTGTAAGCAGCGTATATAAATCCTTTAAACTCCCCAGTAATAATCTCTCTCATTTTCGGGCTTATTGTGATAAACGCAGGTTTTAAAACAACAAGGGAAAAAAAACGGGAAAATTCCCGCCAACTTCTATTAAAGACTTGCCCAAAGCCCACTTGCGTTCAAGAATTTATGGTCTTTTGTATCTTTATTAGAGAAGAAAGACACTGATATCAGCTGCCGTGGCGAGGAGGGAGGGGGAAAAGGGGGCAAACTACCGAAGACAGATGCTTCTTAACATTTATGTCTACAACAAATATAGATATATGTAGGCAAAGGGATAAGCACACTAGAATGATGAGAAAGTTTCGCATCTAAGATTTATAAAAAGTGTTATTCTTTTTAAAAAAAGAAATGAAAAAAGAGGAAGAAATTGGAGGAGTCATTTATTATTTAACGCAAAATGACTATACTTTTTGCTGCTGTGGAAAAAAGCAACGAGTAATTTTGTCTTTAATTTATGTGAAGTGTCAATATTTCTTTTTTCTTTTATTGTTTAAAAGAAAGTATTTATTGGAGAACGATTTAGGAATTGGATATTTTCGCTCTAATTTTCTATTTATATTAATCAAAAAAGTATTCTGTGAGAAGTAATGTTTAATCTATACCTAGTCCGTTTTATTAAAAATAATGAGAAAAATATTAGACTTTCAATTATTTTATTGATGTTATTATGTGAAATAAATCTTCTAGAAGGCATACATTAATTTAAGTACATAATCTGCTTAGAGTAATTAATATCTATCAAGAAGTAATTTTAAAAATGCCCGCTTTTAATCTTACTTTAACACGAGGTTATAATTATTTAAAGACTGAGGATTATTAAAGTTAAAAATGCAGTAATTGCTTTATAATCTAAGAAGCATTTTAACTTCTTTTTTTATTTATAAATTCTAAAGAGCTATTTTTTAACCACTGTTTATTTTCAAAAAAATAAATAAATCACTAACATGCACAGTAATGTCGCGTAACTTTAATTTTATGTCCAATTTGCCTTCCATTCAACATGTTCGCCTCTTTTATGATATCGTTATCCATATTTATATTCGAGTTACAAAATAGTTATCAGTATCGGGATCGATATCACCCGAAAGGATTATAGCGTAACATTAAAATCCAAAGAACACTTTTTTCATTTGATATAAGGATTATATATGCCTTTTTATATAGCATCCTAAATCTGGACAAATTTGCCCACCCCTTTTTCATTAACTAACTTTTCCAGTTTTTGCAGAATACATTTTGACATTTAAAAAAAATCTTGGAAAAAAAGTTATATGATACAGTTGTCCTTTCAATTAGGAAACACTAGTGTCCTATATTATTCCGTTCAAAAAATTTCACGGTGCTAGAATTATATTTTATATTATATTTCTCTAGTTTATGCTATGTTTTTAGCTTTAAACAGTGATATAAGGGGAAAACGTGTGAGCTAACTTGAAAATGAATAATGTTGTGAGCATATGTAAAACTTTTTGTTGCGAGTAAAGGCACGCCACTGTATATCCATTTTATTTACTCATTTATTAGTTTTGGCAAGAATCTACATTGGCGTGGATTAGTATAAATGACAAAGAATCTGTGCTTTGCTAAAATTTACATATTAGAAGTATTAGTTTAGCCTAATTCTAGTTAAATATTTAAAAACAAAAGAGCAATAGCGACATTCAAAATTTAAAGTGTGTCATAATATTCTAACTTTGACAAGTCTTTATCAGAATTTTATACTTTCTTCAACATCCCCAAGCATAATATCAAGACCATAGTATGAGTTATAATAAATCATATAAGATGAAAATTATTTTCGAACTTACATTTACAAAGAATAAAATACGTGGTATATAATCCAATTATATATTCTACTCTGATGATGGGCATCGTTAGGCTTAGCACAAAGGGCAGTAATAGTTATATGTCATTGGCAAGCTTAGCGGAGCATTAAAATAGTTAATAAAGCTTTTGCTCAACTTAGTTTTAGTTATATTAAAGTATAGAAGAAATAAGACAAAATTCAACAATATCAAATATATCGTTTACCTGAATTATAATTAAAAATTTAAATATAAGAGAGTAAGATCAAAACTCAACAAGAGCAAGAACACGATTCAACTAGAACAAGAACTAAATTCAACAAGAACATAATTCAACAAGAACAAGAACATAATTCAACAAGAACAAGAACGGAATTTAACAGGAACAAGAGCAAAATTCAACAGGAACAAGAACAAAATTCAACAGGAACAAGAGCAGAATTTAACAGGAACAAGAAAAAAATTCAGAATGGACAAGAACAAAATTCAACAGGAACTAGATCAAAGATATGGCTCAACTTAATTCTTGTTAAATATTCAAAAATAATAGAATATGAGAAAAATTCAAGTCTAGACATATTGTTAAAAACCTATTTTAGACTTTATAATATGGCCAACATAACCAAGCATAATGTCTTGAACATATTACCAAGTTATAGTAAATCATATAAGAAGAAAATTATTTTCGAATTTGCATTCAAAAAGGATAGCATAGGTGGAACAAAATCCGGAGAACGCATGTAGGAAGAAAATTATTTTCGAATTTCCATTCGTAAAGGAAAAGATAGGTGGAACATAATCCAATAATATAATCTGTTCTGGTGATGGACATCAATTTGCAAGACATGCTGGCCACGTAAACTGATTATTCATTAGGCTTAGCGCAAACGACAGCAACGGTTACGTGTCATTGACAAGCTTTACGGGATATTAATGTAATTAATAAAGCTTCCCTCTTAATGGGAGTCGGTCAATCAGCGGACAGTTGGGGACGAAGACGCGTTCTTCGGAACATCGGTACCTTTTATTTCCAAGACTGAGTATTCGCTTCATTTTGCAATTTGCTCGATCAATCACGCGTTGTTTGGAATACCACTTCAGAAAGTTTTCCTGCTCGTTGTCAGTTGAATTATGTCTGGGGAATTTCCTATCAAATCTATGGACGAAACTTTAGAATTCTATTTATTTCGAACTGCATTTATGGATTTCTAAGTTATTCGAAAGTCACGCTGTATTATTATTTTAAAGAATATATTAAAGAGGTAATTATTATTTAAATTTGAATTATTAAAAAACGTTCTATAATATAGTTACCAGTCGAAATAAGTCAAAAACTTAATAGTCGAATTATGTCTAAGAATTTATTACATTAATTGTAATTCGAATTAAGTCTAAGGATTTACAATACTTATGCCTTTTGTGACAGTTTCAGGTAAATTTCTATAGAGGCATAAAGTTTAAAAAGCATTTCAATCAATTAAATAATTACTTCAATATTCTGTAAAAACTAACCATTAAATTATGTAGGTGAATTTCTTATAACGAATATAGGCCAAGTTCCGGTATTGTATTAAGTTTCATCGTCTTCGAAAATGGCATTCACTAATTATGATTTTAAGGAAAATGTAAACCGTGATGCTGTGCATAATAAGTATCTAATTGGTTAATTTTCATTTACTTTCTAAAAGCATTATAATAAAATTTCTCTCACTGAAATTTTTTTGACTAATATTTAAATTATTCAGAATCATACGGAAATAATTCTCTTATAATATTTAAAAAATATCTTAGAAACAGGGTACTTACATGACACCTAAGTACAATGATTATTCAAACTTTAAATTGACTAACTTTCTAATGCTATTAAGCTACTTCCACACACTTAAATGTTATTTTTACAGCTTTTAGTTATCATTTCTTTCCTCATATATGCTTATTTATTAATAATAAACGCCATTTTTATCAATAAATAGCGTATACTTTTCTGAAATCAAAAACTTAAAATCATATTTTACAATCAAGGCATATTTCTAAGCAATAAGAAGCTGAATTTCCCATTTTATAATCAGAGTATACTTTCAAGTAACAGAAGGCTGAACTTTTTCTTTATAATCAGATCGAAATTTCTTTCAATAAAAAGCTAAAATGCTTGTGTTTTTATTTCATTAACAGAGTTACACTGCAGGCACCAAAAATAACTTCTTGTTTAATAATTAGTGTTTTATAATTATAATTAGTCGAAATCCAGGAAATAAGAAACTGATCTTCTGACTGATCTTTAACTGAGCTTCTTATTTTCTAATTAAGAAAAACGCAATGCAATAAAAAACTAATCTTTATATTTTATAATCAGAGCAAAACTACAAACAATAAAAGTCTTTCTTTCCTAATTTATAATCAGGAAAATGCTGCAGGCAAACAAAATGCTAATTTTGTTAATTTATTCATCACCAACTATTTTTAATTACTCTTTATAATCACTGTTTTATAATCGAAGTAGAACTCCTGACATATTTTATTAGTGTTTTAAAATTATAATTAGTCAAACTTGAGGAAATAGAAAACTAATATTCTTATTTTCTGTACCAATGTAAAACTTAAGATTATAAATCAGGAAAAAACTCTAAGCTAATTTTGTTATTTTATTAATCACCAACAATGCTATAATTGCTATCTATAATTAGTGCTTTATAATTATTATTAGTTAAAACTCAAAGCAATAGAAAACTGATCTTTTTTTTCTGAACAAGGAAAAACTCCAGATAATAAATCAGGAAAAAACTCCAGACAATAAAAAAAGCTATATTTGTAATTTTTTTTAATTAATTGCTAACAATGTTTTATTTACTTTTATTTTGCTTACTTAGAGCTGCTTCGCTCATAGATCCTAGTATGCCATGCTGAAAATAGTCTATGTAACATACTATTAATTATTCTGTTTTTGTAGCAAGCTACTGAGTAGATAATTATATTTTTAGAGATGCTTTAGTGGCAAAGGTTAGGTGAGTTTAGTAACATTTGCATGAAGCTTGAATGTTGATGTTCTTTTTTGCATATATGTAATGTTTGATTGTTATATTATAGATGTCATCTTTCGATGTTGCATTTATGTATGTAGCTTTGCTTATTTCGATGTTTCTATTATCTTCTTCTTACTATCTTCTTATCAGGAAGCCTAATTACAAAGAATTTTGTTTCAGTGAGAAATTTCAAGTAGTCACTGCATTTGCTACCAAATCAGTAAAAAAATAATAATAAATAGTTAATATAAAACGAAAATAGTTCGGATCGTTTTTATTGTTAAACAGAGTATTTAGAAATGTTCGCTCTTTTTTTTTATTCCATTTTTCGCTATCAATAAAATTTGATTTAAAATCAATTTTTTTAAATTGATTACACATAAATTAGTTTAGCTTTTACATGATCAATTTATTCATGCAGAACTAATTTTAATAGTAATGAAATTTTCTATTTTACGAATACCCATACTTTTTCTTCAATTTTATTTTGTTCTAAAGCTAGTTTGCTTAGAAATAAAATATAAAATCGATTTTCTATTTGTTTTTTTATATTCCATTTGTTTTCCTATTTGATTAATTTATTACAGAATTTTCCTTTGAATTCATGCCAAATACAATGCTAAATCAATTGGCAATTCCTTAAAACATTTTATTTTGATATTAAACTTATAAGTTATACTCAAACAAATATTGAAACTTGTTTAAATCAATTGCACACATTATTTGCATACGCATTTTTTTAATTATTATAGAACTTTCAAATAGAATTTTTTAACCAAATTTATAATCAAAGCTAAAACACTGCCCTTTTTCTTACTTATTATTTCTTAAATTATTTTCTATTGCAAATATTGCAGTCATTGATAAATTTAAACCAAACACCAAAACAGGTTCCCTATTTCTTTACAGAATCTTTTTTTTTTTTTGTTACTTTTGTTGAAATTAATTCTTTAATGAATTTTATCCTTGAAAAGCTTTTATAGCTTACTTTTTTATTCTTCTGTAACCACTTTGAACAAAAACTAGTTTTTTTTAAAACATGAGAGTACATGTTCTTTGTTTTAAACTTTTTTCTTTGCCTTAAATTGACTCATTCATCCAACGCAGCATTACATTTATGCATAAATGATTTTTACCTGTTATACACATCAAAATTTCATTATTTTATCTTATAGACCTCTTTAAAAAAAATTTCAAGAGAGGAATTTGAAACGCTTTTAGGTTTAATAAAAAAATAAATATTTGACTTACCGTTCTTGGATCTATTTTTTTAGCTTTTAGCGCATTTTAAAAACGTATGAAAAAGCATTATAAAAGCATTTTAAAGTTAGCAAATGCGGTGACTAAAATACGCCTCTTAATGCCTTGAGAAGAAAAAAAATCAAAAATTACTTTACAAGTCTCTTTTGAGTTTAAAAAAATTATTTAATTTACCTTTTATTTAAAAAGTTTTTAACTAAAAAGCTTAAGAGTTTTAGAGTAAAATCAGTTTATTTTATGATTAAACCAGCATAAAACTGAAATTTTATTAAATAAAGTTCTTTTACTTTTAATTTTTAGTTGTTTTGTCCTATGAAAATAATGATTTAATGATTGATGACCCTAAGAAAATAAATATTTTTAATTATTGATATATTTTAATGTAAAAAAATCTTTTTAATTGTTCAAACAAATTATCCTCCTTACCATTAGAAATCTGAAAATAAATAAAGAAAGCAAACTGTACTTACTCTGAAAAAAATACTTATAATCATATTCAGTGTATAGAGAAAAAGTTTTGCTTACAGTTTTTTAATATAATTCAATTAAAATATTTTATTTATGGATACATTAAACTGTGCGTATAACTTTTTCAAACACATTTTATCCAAAACATACTTAATAGATTCACTTGAAATATTAGCCGATTGCATTGCAAAAATTTCAAGTCAAAAATTTATCGAATCAATTAACGTTAATTTATTCAAACTCAAACCAATGCAAAAATACAAACAATAAATAAAAACGCATTTCTAAACTAATACGAATTAAACTATTTTTTAGGTAATGTGAAAAAAAATTTTAAAAGAGATTTATTATATTTCAAATAAAATAGTTTATTTTTGCAAAACCTCCTTCAAATCATCGAACAGTTTAATTGAGTAACTTATAATTTTTTCAATAACTATAAATACTTTTAATTGATATGAGCTAAAGATATTTTAAATAAAAAAATTTATAAAATTTCAAAAAAAGGTTTAAAAAATCAAATTTTAAAAAATGGGCCATTTTATTTCATTTGAAAAATTTATTTCTTAAAACATCTTTCAAATCATCAAAGAATCGAATAATTTTATAATTCATTATTTATTAGTGAAATTTAAAGTGAAACCGAAAGAAGTGAAACTTTAGGTTGAAAGAAGTGAAACTTTGCACTTTAAATTAGTGAAATTTAAAGTGCAAAGTTCAGAACCAAAGTTATGTTAAATAGTTATGTTAAATAAATGATGCTTTACGATAAAAAAAAATTTTAACATATTTATACAAAAAATTTAAAAACAATTCTTTATCAACCCTTAAAACTCATTTCGTGAATGCAAAAGACCTTATAATTATAAAATTAAAACTTTTCAAAAAAATTTTAAAAAACTTTTGGAACAGAAAAAATAAAAAAGAATCAAACTTCTAAAGCAATTACTATTCAGGAATGAATAATTCAGAAAAGAGCATGATTTCATAATAGCAATAGATTTAGAAAATTACTAATTTATCTGAAGCAAATTTCAAGACACAAAATATTTTTTTTTAAAAATTGAAGCAATTATTTTGTAAAACAATAATTATGTAAAAATAAAGTAGAGGGATTGTCTAACAATAAATTGGCTATTTTAAAATCAAACAAAATTTCATTCAAATTATCTGTTTCCATTAACATTAAATCTGTTTATTATATTGATAGAATCATATCACTAAAAATATCCAATTAAATTGGCTTATTTATAAAAACCAATTATTATGGTCTAATTAAAGAAGCGATTATTTTTACGAAATTAAACTAGTGATTTTAATCAAGGTAATTATTTTTGGGTTTTCACCCCTTCAAAAATTAGATTTAAAATTTCTTTACTTTCCCAATATGGCAAAAAAAATTTAATCTGTATTTCAATTCATTTCTAACTTCTAAAAAACTAAATCCAAATTTTAGTCAATTCTAAACAATTTTATTGGTATCAGAATTCTAAATAATCTAATTATTCAGTATAATTTTTAATTAAATAAATTCGAATTAATATATTTCTTTATTAAAGTAGAAATATTTTCCTTCTTAAATAAATCAAAAGTTACTCAATTCTTGGTAAAATCAGAATTAATCCAATTTTTAGTTAAATTAGAATTAATCCAATTTTTAGTTAAATTAGAATTAAATCAGTTGTTAGTTAAATTAGAATTATATAATTCTTAATTAAATAAATTTGATTTCTTTTTTCAGATGAAATTAATACGCTTCTTAATAAAATTAAATATTATTCAATTCTTACATTAGTTAGAATCAATTTATTCTCCTTTATGCCAATTCTTTTCTGAAATTAGAATTAAAACATTTCTTTTTAAAATCTCCATAAAGAAAACATATTGAACATTTTTTTTTACGTATAAAGAACATTAGTTCGGCAAATGTTTCACAGAAGAAATTTGAATTAGTTAAGTTAGAATTAATTTATTCAACTCAATCCTAATTGTTCCAATTCTTTTCTGAATTAAAATTAATACAGTTCTTTACAAATCTCCAAAACGAATCGAGAATACTTTATTTACATATAAAGAGCATTGCATCGGTAAATGTTATGCGGAAACTAACTGAATTAATTTAATTATATTCTACTTGATTAATTGAATTAGAATAAATTAAATTAAATTAGAATTAATTTAATTAGTGCTTATTTTATTAGAAATTATAATTAATTAAATTAGTACTTACTTAATTAGAAGTTATAATTAATTTAATTAGAATTAGCTGGAATAACTAGAATAACTAGAATTAATTTAACTAAAATCAAATTAAATTAACTAGAATTTAATTAGAATTAGATTAGAATTAATAAATTATTGCAGTCCTTTTCTGAATCAAAAAAAATTCATTTCTTTAAAAATCTCTATAAGAAATCAAACTTTAGTATGCATAAAAGAACATCACTTCGGCAAATGTTACGCAGAAGTAAACACATCAATTTAATTCAGTTAAATTGGCCAATTTCCTAAATGTCTCAAGGCGTTAGGATGCAGTGTTAGCCCTCAAGCATTGACACTAGGCTTTCTGTTCTAGGTGCGGGGACACAGACTGTCAATGGAACAATCCCCAACCTGCCTTCCCCTACCATGCCCACCTTTAGCCATGTGCCTCAAGCAAACGGTCAGGCCGGAGAGGTCTACACTAATGGACTACCCCATTACCCACGTAAGTAACGAATCCATAACCTTTTGCTTTCGATGTTAATACATGTTATGATTGTTCCTTCATAGGTTTTTCACCCTATTAGATGATATTGGCTGATTGATGTTACCCGTGGCTGATTGTTTATATGTTGCTTTGATGTGCAACGCTTTTATCCATGTTTTTTGCCTTTTTTTTTTTAATTTACGAGAAAGATATTACAGAAATTTAAGATTTTACATCTTGCAGGGGTTTTTTTTAGACCTATAATTCAGAAAACTCCAATACTATATGTGTTAAAAATATTCCTGATGTGTTAAAAATATTCCTCATTATTTACGAAAAAGATATTGCAGAAATTTAAGATTTTACATCTTGCAGTTTTTTTTAGATCCATAATTCAGAAAACTTCAATACTATATGTGTTAAAGATATTCCTGATAACTTCATTTTAAAATACACATTTTTTTGTTTGCTAATAAATGTTAACCTAATTTTTCTAGAAGTGTGAAAGAAATTTTCAGGCTAAAAATATTAATTGGAAATCATTTTGATTTCAATGTCCGTAGTAGAAACCTCCATGGTTGCAAGAAATTACCGAATTATGCTTACACAATCATTTACTGCAGTTAGAAAGAGAATTTTAAGTTTCAAATATCAATAAAACATCATTTTAATTTCAATATCAATGAGAAAAACCTCCACGATAGCAAGAAATTAACTAGATATTAATAATTTTAATTTAATATCTAGGTAATGCATAAATAAATTATCTAAATGCTTACAATCATTTATTAAAAAGGCAATTTTAAATTCCAAATATCAATTAGATATCATCTGATTTTAATTTCCTTAAGAGAAACCACAATATTTCAATAATCTATTGAATTACCCGTAAGCGCAATTTCTATCTGATGTGTCAAAATATTATAATTGATGAATTTATAATTCATTTATCGAAATAAATTCGAATAACACTTCTTACGAAAAAAATTCAACCTAAATATAATCGTATGTGAGAAATAACGGTTTAATTATTGACGAATTGATAATAAACAATTGTTATATCATTGCTAAAGCATTTTTTCGTTTTTAATTTTTTTTAACTTTTTTTAATCACAATATTGATAAATATTTATAAAAGTTGACGAGCTGGATAATGGATCATCAATATTTCAATAATGAAAGAGTTCAATATTTCAAATACACCTGAAATTAACATTCGAAGACACTTTGAAATGCAGATAAACAAGGGTTTCAACCATAACAATATGTATTTTTCTTATAAAAATATTTTTATGTATTTAAATAAAAATATGCTACGTAAATCATTTATTTGTTATTCATTGCGAACATTTAAGCCACTTGCCGTTGGTCTAAAAATTGGGGAATCTTAAACTCAGTACTTCCTTTTACCAACAAATAACTAATATGAAACACTTTACTTTATAATAATTTTTTATCACTTTTTACTTCATTTTTTAAGCGTTATAGAATCATAAGGAGAATGTTTTCTAAACTCCTTTTTGCATTACAAATTTACTTTCAATGAACTATATTGACGTTTTATAGTTACTCTATGTTTGATTTGGAAGTTCCCTTGTTTCCTGATTTAGGTTCAAAGTTAGAAGGCTATTGATTTAACGATTCTTATAGCCCTTAACCTGATAAAAATAGGCCTCTTAATGACAGTGATAGAATAAAATGCTCTTAAATTCATCATAAAATTGTATTTTCGAATTGGATTTAATTTTTAATTCAATTACTTTCAGTAAAATCTGCAATTATCAACACAATAACACTGGAATATAAATATTAAGAAGAAGGCTTTACACAATATAATCGAGAGCATCTAGAATAAATTAGTATTTCTTTGATTTTTTTATTACTTCAGCCACAATGCTTTAAATCATAAATTAATCCACAACTTCACATCTCTCAACTTTAGAAATTCTAGAACGTTGCATAAAAGGTTTTTTTTTACTCCCCACTCATCAATAAATAGCTTGATGGTTGTAAGCTGGATCACAAAGTTAATTGGATTAGAAAATTTGTTTAAACCTTGACGATTTAGAACATCTAATCATGTTTAACAAACTATAAAATAGTAGTTTTAAATATATTTTCAAATATTATAAAGAAGTCGTTATAAAATTAATATTCAACACCATTTATCTAATTAATAATAAGAACAATCATAAAAGAGAGCTTAAAAACATTGTATTATAACTTAAAATTAAAAATTTCTAAAATTAACCCTTTGCTTTCCTAAGAAGAAAAATTTACCAACCAGAAATTTCATCAGATTTAAGTATTTAAAGCTGATAATCTTATCATTAAATTTACTAATTTTGGATTATAAATAAATTTTGTACTTCTTAAAAACAGTACAGCTTTTATATTAACCGTCACCAATGTTTGTTTGTTTTTTTTTTTTGTATTAAATAATGTCAAGGAAGTGGGTTACGAATTATTGCAAAAATGACTACTATTAACCACTTAACTTAACAATTATCTCGTACTGAGTTATTTCGGACCGAGTTATCTCGGAATTTTAAGAAAAGGGAGTTAAATTCCGTCTAATCACCAAAAAAGGAAGTCAGAGTTCAAAAAATTTGACGAAACCAGAAATTTTTTCTAAAACTCAACTTTCAACTTCTCTCTAAATCCTCCAGTAATAGAACAAGCTCAGTCTTGAATTCCTCAGAAGTGAGACCTTAGATTTCAATGATATTTTTAAATTTTTGCAACATTAATTTACGTACCCTAAAGTGCATACTTTTTTCAATTTTTTTAATGGGTTCAAAAAATGTATAAAAGTGAGTCATTAAAGAACACCTTACACATTTTTTCGATAAATCTTATCTTATTTTATGCGTTTTTCATAATTGTAATTTATTATTAAAATAATACATTTAGCCATGGGTTCCATTGTTTTTATTGAACCACCTAAGCCAGTGTTTGTATTTATACACTATTGTTTTTACTTTATTATTTATTCACATAGCAGTGTTTAAAATATTCAAGATCATCTCTAATTAAAATTCGAAATAGATAGAAATGAGTTCTGTTTTGTTTTGAAGATTTAAATTTATGATCTAAAAATTCATTCTAAATGCCGTGTATTATTCTAATATAAATATTTTACATTAGGATAAAAATGTAACTCATTAATTAGTTATCAATAGATATTCTCGTAAATAAAATTGTCAAAATACTTTTTCGCAGAATCTCACATAATTTTAGATTTTGATAGTTTTTACTATAGTTAACATTAAAAAAATTTTAAGGTTTGTTGACTTTTTTAGAAGAAATCAAAAGCTTTTAAATATGCTTTTAGCATTTTTCGAAATGATTAATAGGGTAATTCAGCAAGAATGTTACTTTTTTTTCAATTTGTATGCTAAATGTGGTTATGATATTTCGACATGATAGTTCATTTCAAACTACAGTATACATTGACCTTTTAACAATTATTGTAAATGGCGCTATATCAGTTGTAATATTTACTATACTCTGTTGCAAGTTAAGAAAACATCATTATCCTCATGGATAGAGCCTGTTTACATTTAAGTGCGTGCCAAATAGATGTTAAGCTCCCAAGCGCGAACGTATATCATCTTCGCCAACTCTTGAAACTACATTACACAGCCTCTTTTTTGCTTGATTTTTTATTAACAACTATAATCAATTAGCAAGTATTAAGAAATAATAAAAATGTTATCTAAAAATAGTAACAAATATACGTCTTTCTGTTCGCATTTAAAGAAACTGATGGAAGAAAAATAAACATTGTTTCTTGCAGATGATTCTCTTCTACAGCTAAACCAAAGTAAAAATTCTTTATCTTGCATTTGATTCGCTAAGAGCATGTCAGCATAAGGCGCCATTTTTAATGGTCTAATAAAATCCAATGCTCTTGCAACGTTATATAGTTGTTCCGTTTTCAACAACGAACGTTCTTCTTGTATAGAAATAAGTCGCCAAGTCTAGGATTGCAACTATACGAAACTATAACCTTCTTTTTAATAATTCTATGATATATATCGTAAAAGATAGTACGAATTAAATTTCTGTGTTTAACTTTTAAAAGCTTTTATATTGCTTTGAAAGCTTATTTGTGTAATTTGATAACGAAATAAAAACGGAACTATATGCACTCGCGGATGACTACTTACATCCTATACTGCAATGGTCTTTTCTTAACCTGCAACGAAGTATGAAAAAAGGTGGTAAAAAAATTTTCCACAGATGTATAGTTAGTTTGTAACGGAAGTGAATTTTCTTTTATTTTATTTAAATTGTGGCACCTATAAAATTTCATGAAAGTAATTCTTCTGAATTCCGTTGAATACTCAATTTTTAAAATAAAATTTGTATTATTATTTTATCAGTAATGGTGCGTGCATATAAAATTGTATGATAAACAATTGAATTTCATTTTATTTTTACTACGATTTTTTTGTAACCATGCTTGAATTAGTATAATGTATTTTTAACAAAGTAATGCTATTTTTTATTACTGTTAGACTTATTGGATGAAATTACACAGCATTGAAGTATAAAATGGTATTTAAAAATTTCAATTTGTGCATTTGGGATTTAAAGATAAAAACTAGAAAATTTCGCATCTATACACTCCTCACTCAAGAAATTAACAGATTTAATTCTAATTATAGAAGAAACTTTTTTTTAATAACGAAAACTGATAATAACACTATTCTAAAATATTCTTAAGGGTAACAATTATATTCTTTTTGATTTACTTCTAAATTGTTGCCAAAATTAAGCGACATTATCTTCTAAAGTCATATTTAATTAAAATAAAGTTCTAGAATCTCAAGGTATTCAAAACGCAGTCTGAATATATTAAAAACGGTAAATTTAAATGTAGATAAAAATTCTTTTGAGATGCGATACAACTTTTTAAAAAGTTATGCAAATTTTCGTTTTAATTTATTCTAAAGGAGAATATTTATTTTGCTTTCGTTCTACCTTAGAAGTAAGGTAGGTTATTATGCATTTTTTTTCTGAAAAAGTACCTTTCAAATCGTCCTCAATCTGAATTCTGAAGTCGTTCTGAAAATACATTTAAATTATCTGTTCCTCATTCAGTCATTTAAAATTTAAAATCTCTTAATACATCTCAAAGAATAATATCTAATTGAGTCATCAAGTCTTGTGAAAGTGCTCAAAAAAGAACTCGACGATTTTTAAAAATAGTCGCCATTTTGCTTTCAAAATAATTTCCTGCGCGCGCTTTGAAGTATTAACTTATTCCTTAACAAGAAATATCCTTCTCCAAACGACATCGTTATCCTACCATAATGACACCTCAACTCCACTTGCTTCCTAGTCTCGTTAAATATCGCGATATTCAGCGAAGTTCCGAACATTGACACGCCATTAGGTAAATTTCCTTTTTCCTAAGTGTTCAGAAGAGCGGAGACATTTCTAGAAGTTTTCGATATGGCAAAGCTTGTCTGGAGGAATGTTCAGGGATTAGAACTTGCGCATAATTTTGCTTTTAATCACTGTAGACGTGTTTCGAAATCGTGAGAAATAAATACTTTTGGCTCATTGTAGACTCGAGGCCGATATTAAATGCCGAAGCAATAATGAGAGGCGTAGTTAATGGCTGATATCGATTTTTTGACAGTTGGAAATAATTTTGCTCCTTTCTCGATCAAAATTTATTGTTGAGTTAAAACAAAGGAGGTAATTAAACATCGCGCAGTGTGAGAATTCAAAAAGATTGAACATAAATACATTCAGTGGCACGTAATAATAATAATAGTCAGAAAGCTATCAGTAATTCAACTCTATCAGCACTCCAGCCAATAAATGCACAGCTAAATTTACATAATCTAACATATAAATTGACTTTAAAATGGACAGATTGAGTTACCCAAAATATTATATTAAGTTAGTATGTTATTAAAATGAGAAAGTTACATATGTTTTATGTTTAGCGCAGTTTCAAATATTACAATTCCTTTTTTTCTTTAAAAAAAATACAAATTTATTTCTCCCTGAACATTAATGTATCAAATTAAGTTGTTGATGATGATGTTGATAGGAACAGTTTGTGGTCTTAAAATTGTAGAAAACTTTTAAACTTTCATAAAATATCTAAAATTGTTTATATTTAAATAATAATTGTTGCTATTTAATCAGTAATAGTTTAGGGAATAAAATCACAAATAAATTGACCTTAAAAAGAACAGATTGAGTACCTCAGAATGTAAAATTATATTAGTGCGTTATCAACATTAGCAAATTTCAAATATTTACTGTGAAAGTTTAGCATTTTTCTACAAGCTTAACGACCCCTATTAGTGTTAAAATGTTGTCAGAATATTTTCAATGCATTAATTTCAGAAAATATTGAATAACTCTGAACTTTAAGTTATGTTAGCACATATTTTAAACGGTTGTATATTTACTAGATAATTTAATAATTGTCACCTATTTCAACAACTCTCCCTGCGTCTTGCATGAATCATCGATGTTTAAATTGTAGTAAGCATTTAATTTTTACCAGGGAAGATGGTAACTTGTAAGTATACTGTAACAAATTCCGGATCAAATTATGGCAAAAAGTACCGGCACTCAGAGTTCCGATAATCAGGGTATTTAATGTACCGATACTTTTTACCGTGAAGTCCATTTTTACCGGAACATGTTACAGAACAAAAAAAATCGATGTGCCGTAGTTTTCACAGTAATAATTACCGCAAAATCACAAAATCACTTTAATTAAACTAATATTACTGTAAAAATTACGGCATAATATTTTACGATAAAAATGAATTTTGCAGTGAAATGGATTTTACGAACGATGCATCCAAAATGCAAGTACCGAAATTTTTGACAGTGTACCGTGGATTGAATTTAAGAAGAAAGCTCTAAGAACACAATAAAGATGGGAAAATTCGTAATCATTTTGACGCATAAAAAACAATAGATATTTGAATTTCGTGATGTTATAGGAAAAATATAGTTTTAAGTGAAAACAAGTGTAATATTTATATATAGTAATTGAAGTTTTAATTTAAAATTATAGTTTAGAATTTTATGTTACCGTGACAGAGGTTAACCTTTAAATATCGGAGATTTTTTAAAAGAAACAGGTATGGAAACTATAATAACATTATATGGTCGTTTTCCTATGGAAGTTCATAGATATTTTGCGGCATTGTAAACAATACGGGAGATGTTCGAAATGGCATAGCAAATATTAGAACGAAGAAACATACGGAAAACCTTACTTAGAAGAAAAGAAATCAGTTTTGAAGGAGACCACACATTTCTTCTGAAAAGACCACGCATTAAGACTTAGTAAATAAAAGGTGGAAAAAATTGTCCTGATTTAAGGTTTATTTTTATTTAGGCTTATGTCAAAAAGAGTTTAGTGTAAAAAGCAATAAATTCTTTTTTACAATCTTACCAAATAGGACCTGAGGGAGTCTAAAGAATTTTATCTTGTTTTTCGAAAACAGCTATAAAAGTTTTTGTTAAAAAAAAATAAACTAAATCAGCTTTAGAAAATGTTCTGCTGGAATTGATATGCAAATAGACTGGAATTTCGCGAGAAATAAAATTTAGAAGTACTGTACTGAAACTGTACTGTACTGAAAACTTCTGTTTACGACCTTTTTACTTTAATTGAGGCTACCAGACGTCCGAGACTTCCTTTAAATAATTTATATTGTTATACGTTTTTTTCAAGTCAAAACAATTCGGATAACGAAGGAAAAAACTGTTTTTATGTGAACGGAATTAAATTTTCAAAACGTATCTGACAAAATGCATTACTTTACTATACTCGAACTTTTCTTGGTTTAACAATGAAAAACATTAAATTATTTCAACCGAAAAACTTAGAATAACGAAATAAGGTTTCAAAATTTAGAACTTTTAGAAATCATTCACCTAAGATATTGTATAAGGTGCTCTGCAAATACCCCCTTTAATGTTTAAATTCAGAGTAAATATCAAGCGTAGTGTTACTACAATATGGTAATCATAGACTATGTAATTGAGGAATAGCATGCCTATGTAACGTATACAGAGCAAAAGCAATTTTCATCTATTTAAAATTATTCATGAAATTTTAAAGAAATCAGTGATTGTTTATTAATAATAGCTTATTGAATGATATTAAGCGTCAATTTAAGCATTTAAGAAACATTGAACTAATTAAAATTATTTAGGAAAATAAATGACAGTCCTCTTAATTACACTACTTATTAGATAATGCTAAGTGATGGTTCAAGAATTTTGAAAGTGCTCAGATAGTTATAATTATCAATGAATTTTATAATCATCATTTTAAATGATGAGAAATATTCATCTAATTGAAATTATGTATGAAATTTTAAGCTAATCAGTGACTCTCTTTCTTAAATAAACAGCTTATTTTAAGATGTTAAACGACATTTTAAGAATTAGAGAAATATTCAGCCAATACAAATTATTAATGTAACTTTAAACTAATCTGTGATGATTCTTCTTTCTGAATTGAACAGCTTATTAGAAGATTCTAAGCATCATTTTATGAATTTGAAAAATATTCAACTAATTAAAATTTTCTATGGAATTTTAAGCTAATCAATGACGATTCTTCTTTCTCAGTTGGGCAGTTTTTCTGGGAGAAGATCTTTAATTGTATTTTAAGAATTGGGAGTCTTGTTGCTAAAACAAATTTAATCTTGGTTCAAACTATCGATCAAACTATCGATGAAGATTTAGGAATTGGGAATCTTAGTGCTAAAACAAATTTAATCCTGGTTCACAAACTATCGATGAAGATTTAGGAATTGGGAGTCTTAGTACTAAAGCAAATTTAATCCTGATTCACAAATTATCGGTGAAGATTTAGGAATTGGGAGTCTTGGTGCTATAACAAATTTAATCCTGCTTCACAAATTATCGATGAAGATTTAAGAATTGGGAGTCTTGGTGCTAAAACAAATTTAATCTGAGTTCTCAAATTATCGATGAGATCCTAATGAAAATTTAAAAAATGCATTTGATTAAAGCAGTTTTTTTTCTAGCTATCTATACCCCGCTTAACTCAGAACTTCTGAAATATTTATTTAAGAAAATATTAAAAATCAAGAGAATTTAAATAATTCCTATTTCTTTGTTCAAATATGAAAAAAAGATGAAACATAACTTGCCCTTCTCTAAGGACAAATACTCACAAAATGGATCATTGCTAAGTTAGCAAATGGTTTTATAAAAAGGAACTATAGCCATTTTTCTTAATTTGTGAACGGTCCCTTTCGTTTGAGAGATTTCCTTCCTATCTAGANTAAGTATTTAAGAATCATTGAACTAATTAAAATTATTTAGGAAAATAAATGACAGTTCTCTTAATTACACTATTTATTAGATAATGTTAAGTGACGGTTTAAGAATTTTAAAAGTGTTCAGATAGTTATAATTATTATTCAATTTTCTAATCATCATATTAAGAATGAGAAATATTCATCTAATTGAAATTATAGCCAATACTTATTATTAATGTAATTTTAAACTAATCTGTCATGATTCTTCTTTCTGAATTGAACAGCATATTAGAAAATTCTAAGCATTTTACAAATTTGAAAAATATTCAACTAATTAAAATTTTCTATAGAATTTTAAAACTAATCAATGACAATTCTTCTTTCTCAATTGAGCAGTTTTTCTGGGAGAAGATGTTTAATTGTATTTTAAGAATTGGGAGTCTTGGTGCTGAAACAAGTTTAATCCTGGTTCACAAATTATCGATGAAGATTTAAGAATTGGAAGTCTTGGTTCTAAAAAGAATTTAATCCTGGTTCACAAATTATCGATGAAGATTTAAGAATTGGGTGTCTTGGTGCTAAAACAAATTTAATCCTGGTTCACAAATTATCGATGAAGATTTAAGAATTGGGAGTCTTGGTGCAAAAACAAATTTAATCCTGGTTCACAAATTATCGATGAAGATTTAAGAATTGGGAGTCTTGGTGCTAAAACAAATTTAATCCTGGTTCACAAATTATCGAGGAAGATTTAAGAATTGGGAGTCTTGGTGCTAAAACAAATTTAATCCTGGTTCGCAAATTATAGAAGATTTAAGAATTGGGAGTTTTGGTGCTAAAACAAATTTAATCCAGGTTCACAAATTATCGATGAAGATTTAAGAATTGGGTGTCTTGGTGCTAAAGCAAATTTAATCCTGGTTCCCAAATTATCGATGAAGATTTAAGAATTGGGAATCTTGTTGCTAAAACAAATTTAATCCCGGTTCACAAAGTATCGATGAAGATTTAGGAATTGGGAGTCTTGGTGTTAAAACAAATTTAATCCTGGTTCACAAATTATTGATGAAGATTTAGAATTGGGAGTCTTAGTGCTAAAACAAATTTAATCCTGGTTCACAAATTATCGATGAAGATTTAAGAATTGGGAGTCTTAGTGCTAAAACAAATTTAATCCGGGTTCACAAATTATCTGTGTCTATGAAGATTTAAGAATTGGGAATCTTGGTGCTAAAACAAATTTAAACTGAGTTCACAAATTATCGATGAGATCCTAATGAAAATTTTAAAAATGCATTTGATTAAAGTAGTTTTTTTTTCTAGCTATCTATACCCCGCCTTAACTCTGAACTCCTGAAATGTTTATTTAAGAAAATATTAAAAATCAAGAGAATTTAAATAATTCCTATTCATTTGTCCAAATATGAAAAAAAGATGAAACATAACTTGCCCTTCTCTAAGGACAAATACTCACAAAATGGATCATTGCTAACTTAGCTTTATAAAAAGGAACTATAGCCATTTTTCTTAATTTGTGAACGGTCCCTTTCGTTTGAGAGATTTCCTTCCTATCTAGAGGCGAGTAGTTCTGGCAAAATGCGACCCCTGGGAACAACTCAGAAGGTTACAACGTGCCTAGTACGATGATGTGAACTTTGAACTAGAGAAGGCAGGCATCTACAAGTTGTAACAACGTTCCAAGTCATTCTCGCCAAAATCCCAAGGCATTATTTATATTTTCTCAGAGCATGCTTAAACAGGAAAGACACCTGTAGTTTTATCGTATAATATTCTTTTATCACCTCTATCTCGCCAAATCTAAAATATTTCACGACCTACCCTTTCTTACATTTATCTTATTTTTTAAGAAAGGATATTGTTTATGGAAGAATTACATTAGGGTAAGCACATGGCAAAATATTTGGGGGAAATAGAAGAAAAAAGAGGTGCAAGTGGTGCGTGAAGCAGTATTTTATAACTGCTGTATTTAATAAGTACGATTTCTGAGAATTCGTTAATAGTTTTCGCATTTATGTATTTTATAAAATAACTAAATAAACTGGTTTAGATAATAAATAACTTTTTTTCCTATTCCTTTTTTTTGGATAGAAATCAGTATATCACTGTGTTGGCATGATTAAACATGAGCATTCTGAAATTACTCCATTTATTTCTCATGATGCACACTGTAAAAAATTCTGGATGGAATTGCGGTATAAAGCACCGACACTTTGGGTGCAATTCGTAAAATCCATTTCACCGTGAAAACCATTTTACCATTAAATCAATTTTACCATAAAATAACAGTTAAATGGAATATAATGAAAGTGATTCAATGATTTTGCGGTAATTATTACTGTAAAAAATACGGTATCTCAGATTTTTTTGTTCGGTAACATGGTCAGGTAAAAATGGATTTTACGGGGAAAAAAGTACTGATTCTTTTTACCGTAATTTAATCGGAATTTTTTTACATTGTAGTATGGATTAGATTTAAATTTATTGAAACCTATCATCGTTTTGAATAAAACAGAATATTGTGACAGAAGTAAAATAGTAATGAACATGTTTAATCCCAATAAATAAAATGAAAAACTAGAAGAACTAAAGACTGTACCTTTTTGATTTTTATTATTTGCACATTTTATCGATTGTGAAATATAATACCAGTAGCGCTACACTGCATACTCTACCTTATACAACACTGAAAAAATTAACTAGATACTAAGTAGCAGCCATGCGGAAAGTACAGTCGATACAATGTAAATTCGAAGTGTGGCTGCTGTTAACACCAAATTAACGCCAAATCTTAATCTCGTTGCTGTGTTTACTAAGTGTTTACGATCTTCAACAACCTCACAGGAGATTAAGGACGTGAAACCACATTTAAGATAAACGATATCCTGATATGCAATAGTTTTTCTTGGGCAACCGATTCTTTTAAGATCCGTATATTTTCAAAGATGCTAAATGTACGTACTTATCTTGATGAACAGTCGTTCCGAAGTTTCAATTTATTTTGTTATTCAATAAATGACATAAGCGCTAAAAATATTATCAGGAATGCTTGAACTCTTCAAAATCGTATATATTGAATACTGCAATTATAAAACACTTCTTTACTTCACCACTTGTCCTCTTAAAGGTTAACCTTTGATAATTGCTGGAACATTTACCACATTCCTTGTCGTCTCGACCTTGGATACATCGAGCAAACTAGACACACCTTAAACTTTATACTTAAGGAACACGATCGCGTTATCAAGAATACGAGAAATCTTCAATTGTTTCACATTGTGCTGGAATTTTGGGCCTAAATTCAATTTTGGCAGTGACAAAATTATTCCCATCCCTGTCACATCAGCTTATCTTGATGCCCTGGAATCTTGTTTTACTTACATGAATAATGATTCCCTTGTTAAAGACATTAATTCCTCACCATATTTTCCTAACGCGTGGAAATGCATTTTATTCTGAATTTGAATCTCTCTGCCACTGTGGTTTTTCTTGTCCTATTTTTCATCTTTATTCTGTCCCGCAGTGGACTGATTGTTAAGACACGGTTACCAGTGGAACACCGAAGCCACTGACTGCAGTCAGTAAGCGAGTGGGTGACCACTTTGATCAGCCAGCGTAGGGACCGAGGGTACAATGTATCTGTCCTCGTTAAACTGTTCTACCGTAAAGTGCTCGACTTCGCGCAAATCGTCAGGCTACCAAAGCAGGGAAGCCATCCCATCTGCAGAGGATCAAAATTGCGATGGCATGTCTTCGGGTCATCCTTAGGGATGTTTCCCAGACCGTCACCAATAGCCTATTGTGCAGTTCTAGTGTGACGTAAATAAAGTGCCAACCTCATCTTTTTTTCTCCCTCGGATACCGCGGGTTTTCTTGTTTTGTTGTTTTGCGTATCAGTGTGCATAACTCAATACTGAATTTTAAAACCAAACATCTAAGTTTTTTTAATGTTTAATTGTACACCCTAATTTGTTGTATTTATCCATTTATAACAAAGATTATTAAAAAGAAATATTTTCAGTACATTGTGTAGTATTACTTATCACAATTAAAGCTTCATCCTTGTATAGAAAATCAAAAGCAATTAGAACAAATAAATTCCCTTTGCCATATTTTACATTTCTTTTTTTAAATTGCATTTTCACTGACAATATTGCTAAGGATTTAATCCAAGTTCTATTCATATAATTTTTTACACTTAAATGAGAAGCATTTTGTAGCCTTTTTTATTCAGCAAATTTCAAATGAATAGTTTTATCGCCATGTGTTTAAATCACTACAGCCCCTTTTTGAGTATTTCAAAAAATAATAAGGAAATTTTTTTACTTGTATCCTTTTTCAGATGATGAAACGTTTCACAATGGAAAATGAACTTAATAAAGCATTCGAATAAATAGCTTGAATTGAAATTTCAATTACTTTTTTTCAATTCCATATTATTACACTTCAAGAGCTTTAAACAAAAAAAGTTCTTTTCGGAATTGCAAAATAATGACTACACCTTATAATACCATTTCTTTTCAAAGAAGAGGAAGACACAATACGTTAGTAAAAGGTAAAAATAATGCATAAAAAGTTAAAATAAAACTGGGGGGGGAAAAAGAAAGAAGTAAAACTTCAGTTTCTTTTCGTAAAATAAAAAAGAACGCGTAAAAAACCTTTATTCGTTCGGTTCCCATTTCATTTATGTTCCATTTCCAAACTAATAATGGAAAAAACGTCCAATTCTAGGAAAACAATTAAAAAGTATAGTACTACCAGCACATTCCAATTTTCCCCAATTTCTGACTCCCTTTGTTCAAAAGGAAAATTCCTTCTATATAAGGAATATTAATCACTGGAAAACAATCTTCTTTCGACTCATTATCTATGGGTTTGAGAGTATATTTTGGTGTATAGGGAGGAATGGGGGAGAATCAGCAGGAAAAAGGGATTTTTTTTTTCTCTATTATTATTTTCATACTAATTTATTCTTATCGTCATTTTTCTTTTTTCCCTACACATCATTCCCATTTTTCCCTATACTTTGCAATTGCCTTGATCATTACAACTGTTGAAATAAAGACCAGGATAGAAGGGGTGTGGAAAGGAGAGAAATTAAACGATATCGACTCAAAAAAACGAAATAGAGGAGTCGGGGAAAAAAAGGGGAGATTTTTTTTTTTAGCTATTAAAAGCAGAAAGAAATTAAAGGTCAATTATTCTCGAGATTGAAGACAAGAACATAATTAAACTTCTTGTCCCCCTCTTTTCTTTTTCGTTTTAATTATACTTTTTTTGCTTTTTCTCCTTTTTTTAATTTCTATTTCTATTCTTTTATATTCGAAATATAATATAAATTCTTACTGAAATGGAATGAAGGAAATTATGGAAGATAAACAATTAAGTACAGGTCGTAAATTGGTAATTTCATGAGTATGCTTTAAGTTTCCTTTTAATTGAAGAATATTTTGAAATATGCAATAACATTTCAGAGGTTCTCAATTAAGAATATTTCCTAGAAAATGCTTTATTTGTTATTGGATCAAAATAACAATGCCCTGTCAACTAGACAAGTGCATAAAACTAGCGTTAAAATATCGAACCAAAATAATCTACAATTTTAAAATAAACTAGGTCGGAATAGGCCTAAAAATTGGTTCATGCGACGTGAAATGATGCATGTCCTTAAATAAATAAAATCAGATACTTATGCCTGCTGAAATTTAACTTGTACCGGTTAAATACTAGTAGAAAACAGATATTTGAAGAGATCAGTTACATTCATAATGGATCAGTTATATTTAATACATTAGTCACTGAAATCTAAAATTTAAAATACAGACTATATTCCTCATGGACCACCCTTAATAAGTAATTTTAGAATCATTATCAAACATGAAAACAAAAAATTTGCACATTGGGGTGATCACAAATTAATAATTGAGAAGGGGGGTCGCAAAGAAGAGGTGGGTGAAATCAGGCTAATTTCTGTAGATGGTGGCAAATTAAAAACATAAAAACAGGTTTAATTGAAGGTTAAAACATGATAGAGTTTCTAATAATTACTTTATAATTCATGTCTGCTTCCTTCCGCAATTAAACCTGCCTTGTTGTTTAATACCTCCATATTCATGCAACTTGATTTGTCAGATTCTAAAAGCGTGTTTGTTTTCCTCCCACAAAAATACACACTTTTGCGTCCCCCAATGGGCATAATTTTCGTTTTCATTTTTTACCAGGATTCAAACAATATATATTAAGGGTGATCTTTGCAGAACATCCTGCACCTATAACTCATTGAAACTTATGACTAAAATTTTATATTTAAGTAACGGAAAAATGTTAAACATGCATATTTGAAAGGAGAAAGAGTATTAAAATAGATTTAGTTAGATAACAGAAATCATGATTAAAAATGTGTGTTTTAGAAATTATAAAATAATATTCATGTGAATCAGCTTACATTGTCGTTCATAAGCATTTCTTTTACTTACACTTTCATTCCAAAACACTAGCCCATTCATTCATAGGAATTTAAGTCACTTATAAAATAGAGCAGATAGATTTATAATATTACTATCAAAATATATATAGATATTTAAATATATATGTAATTAAAAAATGATATTTATTGAGATTTTATTCACTTATTTTATATGTGCTAGTGCTATGTGAACAATAAGAATGGAATAATTTTCCTTAAAATGGCTTTATTTTTGCATAAAAGCATTTATTTCTTTTGAAATAAGGCATATAAAAATACTCTTTGGAAAACAACACATTTTATGAACATTATGAGGTACACAGACGATTTACAATAATGAGGTCTGACTGTATCTTTAAAAAATGGGAATACGTAGTTATCTAATGTGTGTTATTATTCAGTCAACAGTTTGTTAAAATTCTTAATCGAATAAGAAACATCATTTTGTTCTCTAAATATTAAGCACAACATAAAATTTAAAAACTGTTCAATAACCAGTTTAAATGCTGTCTAATTTATGTGATAAAGAACTTATACTCCAACGGTAAATTTTAATTTCGGGCATTTTAATATTTCAACCTATCCGAAATGTTGCATTTCACATAAAGCAAAAACTAAAACCATCATGGTTTTCAAATTACAACAATTATCTCTCTTTATTTAAAATAAAGATACAGAAATGTATGAATATCTTTCAAAATATACAAACATCTCTGAAAGTATATAGATATCAATAGAAAAAACGTTAAAATATCCATGAAAGTATGTTATCAATAGAAATAATATACAAATATCTATGAAAGTATATAGATATCAATAGAAATGATATACAAATATCTATGAAAGTATATAGATATCAATAGAAACACTATAAAAATATCTATGAAAATATATAGATATCAATAAAAATAAAATAGTCTATGAAAGTATATAGATATCAATAGAAATGAGATACAAATATCTATGAAAGTATATAGATATCAATAAAAATAAAATACAAATGTCTATGAAAGCATATAGATATCAATAGAAATGATATACAAATACCTATGAAAGTATATAGATATCAATAGAAACACTACACAAATGTCTATGAAAATATATTGATATCAATAAAAATAAAATGCAAATGTCTATGAAAGTATACAGATATCAATAGAAATAATATACAAATTCTATGAAATTATCTTTATAGATATCAATAGAAATAATATATAAATATCTACAGAATTGTGCGAATAGACATAGAATTATATGCACCTTTAACAAAGAATCAGTCTGCGACTGAGTTATATATTTCTTGAATTTATTGCCACTACATATACAAATAATGAGCGAAATTTCAATTAAGAGAAATAACACAATAAAAACAATTATAAATTTAATAAAAATAAAGAAATACATCTACATTATTTGTTATTAGATTTCATTTGTGTTTTTTATTATCACACTAAAGCAAATAATTATGCTTGCAAATTCTGTTTGTAATACCTCAGAAATGAATAACATAAATATAAGCATCTGAGAAAAAAAACGATTATTAAGCTATTAATAATTTTAAAATATAAATTCTTTTTGCTTAAAAAATGCGAAAGAATCAGAGCAAAAATTTAGGCTCAATTTTTCATTATTTTCTTAATTTTCAATTTAAATATAAATCAAAATCATAACTTATTGAAGACTCGCGAAAAAAAATTAATGACGCATAAATGAGTTTCAATGTTATTCCATTCATTTTTAAAAAATATATTTTCCTTCAATAGTGCTAAGAGGATAATTTAATTATTTTTTATCAAGTATTTACTCAAAACAAAAGAGTAATTATTGAAGTTTCGCAGGTTATTAATAAATTTAGAAAAAAAATTGAGAGTCATTGCGCTCTGCTTTAAAATTAAATATTTCTTATGCGATAAATTTACCAAAGAACGTAATATAACACAATAAAATCAGCTATTTATTGGATAAAAAACCGATTATTATTATGCATGAAATGAGTATTTTTGCACTTTTTATTGTTGGAATTTTATTATCATTAATTCCATTGTATTCAACTTCTAGTAAATAATTGTATAGAAATGTGTTTTTTTTCGCCAAAATGAAATGAAATAATAGAAACCTTTTAACAAAACTAAAACTAAAAAAAAGATTATTATTTTCTTAAATTGAATCAGTTTTTAAATTTTTTTTTACTTCTTTGGAGAGTGTACTGCAAATTAAATCAATTTTTATATTCCTCTTCTTCTAATAAAATTCATTTAAATTTACAATTAAACTATAAACTCGAGTCCAAAATTATTACGAAACGGTATAATTTTTTAAACATGCCTGACTGAATTTTAATCTTCTTTCATTACCATTTGGGGGGAAAAAAATAATTTGATATTTTTTTCAATATCCCATTTATTCGTAATGAAATTAAAAAGCATATACAAGTCACATTTATCTGTGAAATTACGTTCAACCAAAACTCAGAAACTAATAACTATACGTATAAAAAAAAATATTAAAAACTTCTTTTTAGACGATAGGTTCCTCCCTCTTCTAGGGAATGTAATACCCTATAATTAATAAAAACCTGCCCTCTATAATCTTAAGAGTTGCCTTTTCCGTATCCGGCATTCGGGAAAATTATTATTGCTCTTTTAATGATGTTGGAGAGATTTGAATTTTAAGAGGATGAAAGAATTAATAAAAAAAAAATTAATTTCTTTTAAATTAGAAATGGTCCAGTTGAGTGAAATTAATTTCTTTGAAAAGTAATATTAATCTTTCTTACTTGAAATCCCTTTTGATAAATGGATTTTTTTTCTTAACATTTTTTTCATTAAAATCGTACAACTTATTTTAAATTAATCTACACTGTTCCCAATGCGGAATAAAAATAATTCATATATAGCTTGAAAATATGAAAGTAAAAGCGGTTTAAATTTCAATTCTAAAAATAATTAAGATTCTGTTAATATATGGTTTTAGGGGCAAATCCTATATTTCTTAATATGTGTTTTAAAAGTAAACACAGACAATTTTGAAGTTGATAGGTTCTATTTATTTTCTATTTATTCACCAAATTATCTGTCCATTTTTGAGGGGGTTTTTGTGTAATAATAAAATTGAAATGGTTAAAAACTATGTTTTTTTAAGTATGCTTTAAAGGAGAAAGTAATTTTATTTTTGCCTAGCTTATAACGAATAATGTAGATTGCATAACTCTCAAAAGCTAAGGGAGGGGCTTTCAGTATTGGTAGAAGTTAATAACGCAAGTGAGGTGCATTACAATTTTTGTTTAAGTCCTGACAAAAATAAAATAATTCTCCCCTTTTCAGTCAACACTGTAAAAAAATTCCGGATCAAATTACGGTATAAAGTACGGTCCCTTTCATCTTTGCATCATCCGGAACATCCTTTTTTATCGTTACATATTATACCGTAAATTTTATAGCAATATTTATTTAATTAGAGTGATTCAGTCATTTTTACGGTAATAATTATTGTCAAAATTACCGTATATCAGATTTGTTCCGTAACATACTCTCGTAAAAATTGATTTTGCAATAAAAAGTAAACGTAGATATAAAATTTTATTATTTTATATTATTATTTGCTTCCTTTTTTGCGTCTGATTAATTAAGTCAGAAAGTGGTAAAAATTTTGATCTTCTATAAAATACAATACTGGCCATTAAAATTACTACACCAGGAAGGAGGGCAAATAACAGAATTATATTTATTGGGCACATACATTATAGTTGGAAGAACAAGTGATTAAAGTTTCAGGATATTTGGATGTATATATAGATCCTGAGGAATCAGCCTTCAGCGCAACCTCCCCTCGCAGCAATAACAGCAGTTATTCTCCTGGGCATCGAGTCGAACAGAGATTGGATAGTATGGACGGCTACAGCATTCCATGCAGCTTCAACATTATGCCACAATTCATCGACCGTAGTGACTGACGAGTGGCGGCGTGCCAGTCGTTCGGCAACCATTGACCAGACGTTTTCAATTGGTGAGAGATCAGGAGAACGTGCTGGCCAAAGCAGCAGGCGAACATGTTCTGCGTCAAGGAAGGTCAGAACAGTGCGAGAAATTTGCGGTCGTGCATTGTCCTGCTGAAACGTAGCGTTATGGAGGCCTCGAATATAAGGCAGAGCAATTGGCCCTAACACATCAGAAATGCAACGGCTACAGCTCAAAGTGTCGGCAATGCGAACAAGAGATGATCGAGACGTGTATCCAATGACACACCATACCATTACTCCAGGTGATGGGACAGTATGACGATGTCGAATACAAACTGCCAATGGGCGCTCTCCACGATATCTCTCCATACAACCGTCATGAACCCATCGAGTCTATATTCTGCTAACAGTCATGGGATCTCGACTAACGCGAGCAGCAATACTTCGGTATGATAATCCGCAATCCCGGTAGGCCACAATTTGACCTCGATCTAACTCAGACATATGCTGGTAGACATTTCTTCTTCTTACACGAGGCATAACAAAACTTTTTTAAACAAGAACAACGCTCGAATTCAATTTCTGTATATGAAACTTACTGTCAAATCTCTTCTTTTGTACACATTGTAGGTATCGCTACCGCCACCTGCTTTGCATAAATGCACTGATAAGTTAATCATTTGCATACCCCAACATGCTTTATCCGTCCTGCAAATTTCACGTTCGTGGTGTGTCTCCTTCCTGGTGTAGCAATTTTAATGGCCAGTAGTGTAGTAACAAATTTTGCTTGTACTATTTAAAAAATTAGCGTACCTTTAATTTGTATAAGGCACATAAATCAAGTTATAAATTTAAACTCTCTGACTAGTCTGCAAGCTCTCGGAAATCTGATTCTTGATAAATTGTATTTAGAAAGAATGTGTTTTCATCTTAGATTTATCAATACCATTTATGAATCCATTTTGTATAAGACACATAAATCAAGTGATAAATTTAAACTCTCTAACTAGTCTGTTTGTTCACGGAAATCTGGTTCTTGATAAATTGTAATTAGAAAGTATTCTTGTAGCGTTCATCTTAGATTTATCAATCCTGCTTATAAATCCATTTTGTGTCATTCTTTATAATTTCGTTCAATTACTGAGGAACAGGAATCTGCTTGGTAGCTGTTGTTACAATTCAAAATAAGGAAGTATTTTTAACTTTTCTAAAAGAAATTTAGAAAATTACAAGAACCTAAAGTAAGATTACTCAATTTTTTGGTAAAAAACTAGATTGTACTTACTTTTTGATTTAGGAAATATTTTCCTAAAACAATATGTATTTATACTACATTTGTAACTGTACAAAGACCATAGCATTATTTCAATAAAAATTGAGTTCAGAAAATTTCGAATTAAATTCAGTTGAGTTATAAAAGAATTTGAAGCAGCTTAATATGTATTAGAAAATGCCAAGGATCATAAGAACAAATTCAATCAAGTTCAATTAATCGTTTAAATATACTTAAAAGTAAATTACTACAGATAATTGAGTCACTTTTTAACTTGATGTAACATTTATTATGTTAAATGTGCAACCCTTTTAAGAGAAAATTCTCGATGACATAAACTCTCAACAGTATTTAATATCACCACTAGCCAACCATAAAAAAATAAAATAATAATAAGACTCAACCTGGTGGTCCCCTTGAGATTCAAGATCTCCGTGAGGAAAATTACGCCTGTTGCCAATTCGCGACATCAAATACCTAATTTAATTGCAAAAATTTCCCGTGTGGCTGGAAGAGTAACAGTAGCCTTAAACGCATATAATTCGTCAGTAAGAAAATAAATATTAACAAGGAAGTGAGAGTTAACTTTAGGAATCTAATAAAATATTAACTTCATTAATATTGCTTTATTTTAAATGAGTATTTGTCATCCTCATAATCTTTTTTCGTCTTAACGATTATTTTTTTCTTATGTAGATTTTTGGTCATATATTAGGCTAGTTTTTAGACTAAGCGAAGAGTTCATGTAATCAGTAATAATCAATAAAGGAAATAATGAATTAATAAGTAAATGGAAACTTTCAACGTAAATCATTTGATAATTATTTATTATTTTTGGTAATATACCTCATTGGAAAAGTTTTCCCAGTTGAGTTAAAGGGTAATAATAGTTTTTTTTAAACAAAATTTAGTAACATAATGAATATTTAATCTTTGACGCCGATGGGAAGTCGGTGTCTTTTTCATATATTTTTTCTGACTCTGCAATAATAAGCAAAAGTATATTTAAGTATTTTTTTAAATATAAAAACAGTATAATAGGTATTAAAATAATCTGTTCGATTATCGGAATTAAATTTGTACTAAAATATAAAACCCAAAAAAGTAGTATTTAAAGAAAAATTTGCATTCATATTCAAAATTGTATCAATAATTTATTTTTTTAAATTAAAGAAATTCGAATGATAAATGACTGCTTCTATTAGATCTAAATAACTGTAAATAAGTGAAAATTAAAAAAAAATATTATTTTGAAGTGAGCCGCTTTTGGAAGAAGTTTCCTTTTAACTCAGAAAAAGACACCGTTTCATGCTGTATTTCATAACCACAATGCTGAGTATAATATTTTTCACTTTTTTCACCTATTTTGACCTAAACTAATTCAAAATAATGAAAAAAGTATGAAAAATAAGCATTCTGACTCAGAAGATTAAAAAAGGAGGAAAACTAACTAGAATCCTGAAATAATATTAACGACATTAATTTTGGTTTATTTTAAATTATTTTTTTCATCCTTTTAAATCTTAGTAAATTTTCTGTTATAGATCAGGTTTGCTTTTGAACTAACTAAAGGTTTCATGTTAGGAGCAATAAAAAATGTTAGTAAATGTTAATTTAAAAAGATTTTTTTTTCTTTGCAGCTCAAGCCATACCAAACGGGGACGCATTGCAGCCCACCGCCTATCCAAGCCTGCAGCCCTACCCGGGAATACGTAAGTTTATATTAACACGTAAGTCAACAAAATTTTTTGTAAAATACAAACAAAACTCAGACACTTTACACAAGTTCAGATTAAATTTGAAATTTACACTAGTCAAACTAGATAACAAAATAAAGACAAAATTGAGGTTCAAATTTATAACAGAACATTTATCTAACTCTTGAACTTAAAATGAATCTTTGTCACATATTAAGTGACATTAGAAAAAAATCAAATCAAATATTGTTGACAATGTCATTGAAGAAACGAATCAATGTGCAGGAGAGCATTATCGTGTGTGTGAGATTTCTCTCATAAGAAATATTTTTTTTAGTCTCACATGCATAAAATGCTCCAGGGGTTCATACAGAATCATAACATTTATAATTTTCTAAATATGCTTTGGTAAACCGTACAGTATTTCTTAAATAAAAAACGAATAACCATATTACCTATTTTAAATGAACCATACTTGTGAGGAAAAGCAAAAGAAATATCGAGGTTGATCTGAGATTAAAACCGCCTGCAAAACTCTCCATCCTAGTGACGTGCAGAAATGAACCATGAGAGCAATAGCAACAGATATTTCGTCCAGCTTAAAGGGACATCCAATCCACAATTGCAGACAGAAAAACTTGAAGTCCCCCAAGTTCAAATCTCAGCGATGGCTGATCGATATGGGTTCTGTTCCCGACTTGCACTAAACAAGCACTGACGTAAAAATATCGTCAGTGGTAAAAGAATCGTGGATTAGAATTCCCTTGCCCTTTGGCCAACCGAGGAATTTTTTGTGCTCTCCATATGACGCTAATGAGGGTTAATTCCCTCAAAACGTCCACCACGAAGGCTAGTTTGACAGACTGATTCAGGTCTTTTTCAGGACTGATTCAAGTCTTTGTCTGACTGATTCAGGACTGATTCAGGTCTTTGTCTGACTGATTCAGGTCTGGATTCATGAGTTTTTTGTCTTCTGGGTAGGGTTCAAAATTACTACTCTATGGAATTGAACATTGGTAGTCTTAAACTCAAAACTGGGTCAACTATTCAACGCCGGCTATAAGAAATAAAATTCCATTTCTGTTACTTTTATCGGGAAATAATTTCTTTTTTTAGATTAGTATTCAGTTTATTAAAGATATGATGTAATTTTGAAATACATTTAATGTTGAAAACTTGAGGCATTAATTCATTAAAGAGAAATCATCTATAAAATGTTCTTAACATTTAAGAAAAATAAATTACGAATATTTTCTTACGTATGTATGTTGTTTTGTTTTTTTTCATTCCAAACAGTGGATCTAACCTTTACTGGGTACATTTACCAGGTCGGATCATTTCGGTTGCTCACTGAAACAAGCAAAAAAAAAGTCCAAAATTATTTATACTCTATAATAATTCTTTATTATGGAGTATTTTCAGTGGAGTACTTCTGTTCTTTTAAAAAATGATTTAAAATGTGAATTTTTAATTAGATAAGTTTTTTTCGTTGGGGTAGCTTCCTAATGAAATAATTTTCGACCCTCCAATTATCACATTGCACCTCGTGGGCAATCTAATCGAAGAGTTTGTTCAGAAATCTTCGCACCTCTGCACGCCACTATTACAGCCATTTTTCTTTGAACAACTGATCAGAAATAAACAAGGAAAAATAAGTAGTTTTTAATGCCTCAAATCTATAACAACAAATAAAAAGACATTACACTTAGCTATGAAACTTTACATTTCACAACACTGACACCACACATTAACTTATATGTAGACTTAAATTATACAAATGTTTCCTTGTCATTTTAAAGAGAAAACTTTGTATTGTACAATTCAAATTATCTCTCTTTGTGTAGCTGCGTATACAACTCCTTTTGGTCAGTTTGGCCAAGCCCTAACTCCACAACCTGCCGTAGTTACTCAAACTCAGCGAGAAGGTACGTACATTCCTGGTAAGCATCGTTCTCAATCTGTCTCTTTCTCTCTATCTTTTTATTACATTCTAAGCCTACCTTTGTCATCTTCTTCTGCATCACTTATTCGTTATCAGTTTGTTTTTGTGAAGAATTTAGCCAAGTAAAATCTATCAGATTACTGTATGAATATCAAATAATTTTGTATTTTTTAACGAGTAAAATAGATCGGATTACAGTATGAAGATCAGATATATTTATATTTTTTAACGAGTAAACTAGATCAGATTACTGTATGAATATCACATATATTTGTATTTTTTAACGAGAAAAATAGATCATATTACTGTATGAATATCAGATGTATTTATATTTTTTAAAGAGTAAAATAGATCAGATTACTGTATGAATATCAGATATATTTGCATTTTTTAACGAGTAAAATAGATCAGATTACTGTATGAATATCAGATATATTTGTATTTTTTAACGAGTAAAATAGATCAGATTAATGTATGAACATTAGATATATTTCTATTTTTAACGAGAAAAATAGATCAGATTACTATATAAATATCAGATATATTTGTATTTTTTAACGAGTAAAATAGATCAGATTACTGTATGAATATCAGATATATATTTTTAGCGAGTAAAATAAATCAAATTACTGTATGAATATCAGATATATTTGTATTTTTTTAAAGATTTTATCAAACGTCGAAATATATTTTTGTTGTTTAAATGTCAAAATAAAGCTGCTTCTATCTAAGCACGGTAATTTTTAAAACAACAT